>NW_027125019.1:0-63246 GCF_009768925.1 Cryptosporidium bovis
ACCACAATCACCAACACAAGGACCACAATCACCAACACAAGAACCACAATCACCAACACAAGAACCACAATCACCAATACCAGGACCACAATCACCAACACAAGAACCGCAACCACCAATACCAGGACCGCAATCACCAATACCAGGACCACAATCACCAACACAAGAACCGCAACCACCAATACCAGGACCACAATCACCAACACAAGAACCGCAACCACCAATACCAGGACCGCAATCACCAACACAAGAACCGCAACCACCAATACCAGGACCACAACCAACAATATCTGAACAACCAGAAGCCGAAAGTGAACTGGAGTCCAGCTCAAGTAGTGAAAACTCAGATGATGGTTCTAAATTGCTAGGGAGGGACATGGGAACAAAATCATCTAGAGTATCGGATGATGCTGTATTGGATAAAAACATAAGTAATGAAGTAGCTAATCTGGAGAAGGATGCCACTGATTCACTAAGTGAATAAAAATAGACAATCACTCATATTTGCTACTAAAACGGTGAAAATAAAAAATTAGTAATTTAATCTAGTCAAGTGGATAAATATCGATGAAATAATATTAATTGTAATAACAATAAACACATAACAAAATCACAATTATTAAATAAGAATAAATATAAACAATGTTCTATATGTAAAGTAGTACTAAGAAAGTGATTTTTTAATGCGTTAAAAAAATATAGTATTTATAAACTACCTATCTATTATAAAAAAACTTTTGATTCCAACCTTATTAATTTATTTATTTCTTTTTATTAGCGTTTAAACAACATATTTTCAAGTCATTACCTTACACTTCCGTTCATTAAGGTCAGGACATCTCAGGAAGTGAACAGTTATATTCAGAAATGAGTCCTTATACGAGTTGATTTCGTTCCTAAATTCACACTAGGCTATTTAAATTTATTGAGATAGTGAATCTCTTATCCAATATTAGGTTCACAAATCGATTACAACGCATCCATTATGTTTGGATCATCCAAGTACTTTTAGCAGTAAATTTGCCGCCGACAGGCAATGGGGTAAATGTGAAATTTGGCGCCAATGCAATAAGTTTTAAAATAATGATTAAAAAAATAGTGTTTATGTTGAAAATCTAGTGTAAAAGTGAAAAAGAAGGAGATAAACAAAACCAGTAGTACTGTAATGTGATAACAAATACACTGATGTATTTTAATAATCACGGTTACTTTAATTTTGTGTGTTTGTGTGTGTAGTGTAAATGTAGACCTTTTGTAATGGAAAAGAGTTGGGATATTGAGGGGCCGTCTGGTTCTCTCAAGTATAGATAAGAATATCCGGTTATTGATAATTTTTTTTTGAATAAAAGATTATTATCCAGTATTTGTCTATTAAATAGGAATAGTAATATATAAACATTGTTTTTTCTTATATTTCACGATTAATATTAAATTCACTAATAAATAATAGTAATACAAAACTGCAAAGTATTAATAAGGAAAATTAATTAATTAACTAATTAATTAGCTTAATATAAATAGTAGGTAAATTTCTTCATGCATAATTGCCAATAATTGAAAGTAAAATAACTGCAACAATATTAATATTGAAGTTTATAATTTATAACTTAATTGCATCATTGCTTGTATACAGTAATAAACACATAATTTAAGTTTACTAGTAATAACAACAAGAAAAAAATATTTGCATTAATATGCATATTTCTTTAAGTGAGTACTAATATCACTGCTTATTTTTTTCATACATTAGTATTGCAAGTAAGAGTAAAATATATTTAAGAAATGTACCAGAATCTGAGAAAGTTAATTAGTTTGGTTGTAAGTTTTCAATCATTAAAAAAGTAGCATCGGATTTTCGTTTATATTCAGGTGTTATTTTTTTGTGAAATAAAATTTGATCAATAACTTAACTGTTTAATTATGTGTAACATATACAATATTTCACTTTTATTTCGTTTTTTTGATAATTTTAAAGGATGAACTAAGGGATGTGGGACTGCAACAATATATTAATTTACCGAGAATATGTGTTGTTGGTACACAAAGTTCTGGTAAATCTAGTGTACTTGAGTCAGTTGTTGGATTTGACTTCCTTCCAAGAGGTGAGGGTATAGTAACTAGGAGACCAATAGAAATGCGTCTTGTTCATATACCAAGTAAAAATGGTGTTGATGAAGCATACGTAATATTTGAAAAGGATAAGAGTAAAAAATATAGTGATTTTGAAAAAGTAAGAGAAGAAATAGATCGTCTTACAGATGAGGTTGCCGGAAAAAATAAAGGAATAGTTGACGATCCGATTATATTAACTATATATGGCACACAATGCCCAGACTTGACACTAATAGATCTTCCGGGAATAACAAGAGTACCATTAAAAGGTAGTGATCAATGTGATAATATAGAACAACTTACTAGAGATATGGCAATTAGATATGCTAGAGATCCAAGAACAATAATATTAGCTGTTATACCAGCAAATGCTGATATGTCAACCTCAGATGCTTTGCAATTATCTAGAAGAGTTGATCCAAAAGGTCTTAGAACTATAGGTGTTGTTACGAAAATAGATCTTATGGACAGAGGTACTGATGCGTCTAAGATGCTTCATGGTGATGAAGTGCCATTAAGACTTGGTTACACTGGTGTTAAGAATAGAAGTTCTGCTGATCTTAAATCTGGCAGAACAATCAAAGATGCTCTCGAAGATGAAATGAATTTTTTTTCAAACCATCCGGTTTATAGGAATCTTCCACCAGAATTAGTTGGTACAAAGAATCTTGTGTCAAAATTAACAAAGGTATTGTTCAAACATATTCGTACATTTTTGCCTGATATAAGGCGTGAAATAAATACAAGAATAAGAGCCTTAACTGCTCGCCTAGATGAATTTGGTCAGTCTGTTCCACTTGAAGCTAATGATAGGACACAACTTATGTGGGCAATGATTACTGATTATTGCGAGATGATTAAAAATACTATACGTGGTAAATATGATAAGAGACTCCAAACTTATTTTGAACATGGAAACGGTGGTAGTGGCGATGGTATGTCCAGCGGTGCTCAAATTAGAGTTATATTTAATGAACTTTTAGATGAATATACTGAAAGTGATGTTACATCTGAACTTACTGATTATGATATTGATACAGCAATTAGAATGCATGAAGGCGATTCAATGCCTGGGTTTCCATCACCGGATATGTTTGAATACTTAATATTGCCACATTTAAGAAAAATACAATCACCAGTAATGGATTGTTTAGATAAAGTTACTTCTGCATTGGAGAATGTAAGCCAAAAAGTTGCTCATAAGGTTTTCAGCAGATTCCCAAAATTATCTGATCAAATACTTGATAGAAGCCAGGAAATATTGCTTGAGGAAAAAGAGAAAACCAAAATAATATTGGAGCAACTTGTTGAGGCTGAGACCGGCTATTTGTTCACAAATGATTCAAAATATTTATCTGAACATGGGAGCGTCATTAATAATAATAATAATAATAATAATCCAAACGATCCGAGAAATAATGCTCAAGCTACTATGCAGGATCCAAATATGCAAATTGGACCAGACGGTCAGCCAATTCAAAATAGGGAACAAACCAAAACGTCTCAAATATTTTCCCAAGTTCAACAGACTGTTGGTAACGTTACAAATTCGCTTTCTGCTAATCTTTGGAATCAAGATCCATTCTCTCAAAATCAAAATAAAGATAGCAAAAAAAAAACAAGATATTCACAGGTCTTTCTTAAAGAAATAAGAAAAAGATTAGATTCTTATTTCTCTATCGTAGTTAGAAACATAAGAGATTCCGTGCCAAAAATAATTGGACACTTTCTTGTTAGACAAATTATGGATAAATTACAGTTCCAATTGTACAATGAATTTAACAAAACTGAAAGACTCTCTGATCTTTTAGATGAGCCAAATCATATTGTTGAAGAAAGAAGAGCTCTTAATAACCAATTAAATACTCTTAAAAAAGCAGCTACTATTCTTCAAAGGGATCCAAATATAGCTGCTCTTACAAACAATGAGTTTGATGAACAGTATGATAATGATCTTCAACAACTTCAAAACAATATGAACCAAAAGATGAATATTGGACGTGGTGGTGTTTCTTCTCAACAACAATCATTATCACAACCCCAACATTCCCAGAGAAATAACCAAATAATGCAACAGAATATGAATGTCAATCAACAGATGCAGCCTCAAAATCCAAATTCCGTTGGTAATACACAGAAAAGTTCCTTATTTTCCTCTGCACAAAAACAAACTCAAAGGGATCCATTATTCGCCAATTTTTAACTCAATAGCCGAAAAAGAGAAGAATGTTTTTAATTTCAATTAATTCACTTTATTTCACTTCTCTCCTTTAGTTCACCTTGTCACGTAGATATATTTCTTTTACTTTACGTTAGTACCTTGATATTAATAAACCAGGATAGATATTAACTCTTATAAACAAAATTTCAACAAATTAGAAAAAGAAAGACCCAAGTATAATTGTGATAAAAAAATACATTGAAAAACCAACGGCCAGCATATATTACTAGTGAATTATGCTGTTAATGCATGCAACGGTATGGAGAGAATGTGGGTAAATATTCATTTAGTTATATGGATGCACTATTCATGCATGCACCACTACAAACTAAATCAAGGTGATTTTTTTAACTTGTAAAAAATGTGGTTAAACTATAATATCTCAATGTTTCTAAAGTTCAATATAGTATTGTATGTGTATTTTCGTACTAAACTTTGAAATTAACTATTAGTTCTAATGAAGTAATAAGATATGTTAATTTTGTTTTCAAATAAAATTATATAAAACATTTACACTTCTGACTATGATAAATTCAGGATTTGGATGCTCACATTTTTCATTTATAATTTAGTTTAAATTTAAGGACATTGGTAAAACTAAAATTATTCAAAGTAGGTAAAATTCAAGCAATTCCCAGATTTTTAATCCGATTTCAATAAACAAGGAAGTATATTATTATTAGTGGTAGTTTAACGAATAATTAGTCCGTGGTGAGGGGCTGACGGAATTAAAATTATCTTGTATTGAAATCCGGCAACTAAGAAATACATTATTGTTGGTGTTATGGGTAATAGTATTGATATTAAAATTAATAATAGTAACAATAAAAGGATTTTGGAGGGTTATTTTGAGTGCAAAAGTTCTTTTACATGATTTAGTTTTGAAATAAAAGCAAACTTTCAAGGACAAATAGAAAACCGTTTCATATTTAACACAAAGGAGGATAGTAATATATATGTGAGTATATAATAGCTATAAATATATATATAGAAATACTGTAGGAAAAAATAAAGTGGATATACACAAAGAGAGAATATCATTTATGTGGTTAGCACTACTATTTATAATAGTTTGTTCAGTACTATTTGGAACAATAATATACTGTTCCCTAAAGGATTACAGCACTTCTTGTAATCAGGATAGCATACTATGTGACGCGTTCATTGCATCAGGGAGACTTACGTTTCCAAAAAAGGATTTGAGACATTATTTTCAACTTAGAGATGAAGTGGCTCCACAAGATTGTTCTTTTGAAGAATTTAAATTAAGATTAAGAGCGTCGAATCCTGAATTGGTGTCAGAGATGAAAAAGTCACTGCTCAGGAGTGCAATGGCAGTACAGGAAAATTATTCAAGAATATCATCGGAATATATGGGTAATATGCAACTATATAGAAAATTGCTTCTTTCAGAAAAACAATGGAATTATGTGGAAAATGCAATGGAAGAGTTAAAGGAAACCGTTGAATATATAAGAGACGAAGCCAATTTAATCCAGGATGACTGGGGTGACTACATCTTCTCAGATGCTAAAAAATTGAACATGATTAGGAAAAAACAGGAGGAATTGAGAATTATAAAAGAAAGAAAGGCAAGAGAAAAGGAAATTGAGGAAAAGAAAGCACGCGAAAAGGAGATAAATGACAGCCAAATGGCAAATAAAATCGCCATGGAAATTTTGAATGAGTGTGATGTAAGTGATGGTAATAAACAAGTAAACGGCAGTGGTAATATTAAGAAAAGAAGTAATAATAACAAATTAAAATAAATTTGTTAATTAAATTTTAATTGTTTAATGAATTTAAATTCCATAATTTAAATGTACATTTGCTATTTAATTCCAAAGTTCTCGCACCAGATAAAGTGAGTAGTATGTTTTTACTTTTGTTTATATCAATAAAGGGAATAGATTTATTGTCTATACTATATTTTCTAAGTGAAATAGTTTCGTTTTTAAGTTTTTTTTCCTCATATTCAAAATCTAGTTTAAAATTATTTAAATTTCCATTTGAATCCCCACTGAATATGTCAAGCTTGAATTCATTGCTTATGCTATCTTTGTTTATATTGAAACACATTATAAATCTTTGATCTATTTCACCGTTTTCCCTTTCAATCTTACAAAGTACTTTATTGGGTTTCCTTACGTCCCAAATGTAAAACTTTTCGTTTCTTCTGTCACCTGAAATCAAGTGATACTCTATACCCTCATGATAATGTGGATCTTCTAGCCAGTATAGTTCGGTAATTCCATTCATTTTTATTTCACTATCAAAAATTTTTATTTGAGTATCGCTATTCTTTAAATCATGTAAGAATATACTTCCGGAGAATGTTCCTGATGAAAATACAGAAAAACAACCTATTCCTTTTGTTTTCACTGAAAGAGATGACACTATTCCTTTTTGATGTTTTATATTGTTTTTTCCATCTAAAGTTTTTTGTTTTAGATTCTTATTCAGAAAAAAGTTTGTTGATTTAAGTGTTATTTTTTTATTCGGTATTAACAACTTACAATGCACGATACTTGTTTCGGGTTTCTAAAGTCACTTAAGTATATTCTGTTCTTGCAACCAAAAAGCATGGTAGATTCACTTTTATTTGCATCTACCACAAAGTCAACTGAGAAAATGTTTTCCAATTCATCTTTATTGTTTTTAACGTGAATTGTACTAATCGTTCTCAGTCCGAAATCAGTTACTATAATGGGATAGTTTTTTCTATTCACTAACACATAATTCTCCATACATGCAGATTCACTTTTGTCTTTATTATCAGTATTAGCCTCCATCCCACCGCATCTACTTTTCTTTATGTTTCTTATATTGCCTCTACAAAAAAATTTAAATCCAAATGCTCAGAATTGATTCTCGGATACGTTAAGAATGTAAAAACTAACCCGAATTTTACACTTTTACCAAAGTTGATTTTATTATTATTTACACTCGTAAGCTTTTTTTCTTCACCTTTACAGATAAATCTACCTGGATCGGAAGTTAATTCACAAATGTTAAAACAAAACACACTGTCATTACAGGCAACTAGGACTATATCCTCAAATTCATCATACAATAGTCCCACTGGTGTATCAAAATTCTTGTTTCATAAATAAATAGTACGAGTCAGTCAACCCGGGAAAAAAAAGTTAAGGATTGGCAACAAAAGTGTGGTGTTGATAATAACAGGTATCAATTGCTTCTGTTGCTTACTTTACAAACCAAAAAATCACAATTAACTTTTGAAAACCTACCTCAAAGTCACAGTAACCTATGCAGTCAAACTCATCTAGTCCGTATTTGAAGAATATTTCCCCCATGATAATAACAAAATTAACCAAAACCTCGAAGACAAAAAACACACTCGATGAATGAAATATGTATCTCTCAGTTTTAATCCCTCACACCTCTTTTTATTTTTTAAGTCAAAAATTTTCATCTACCTAACCTGGCGGCAGACCACCCAACCAGCCATTTTGCTAAGATGCCGTGGAGTTCCGTGAATTTCGTGCCAATACCGGTCTTAACCATAAACATGCAAAATTAAAAAACTATGCACACAAAAGGAAACATTAAGTCAGTTCAGTCAAAATAAGTTTGAAGAAAGAAATACTTATTATCACATACATATTCCTAAACCTTTTTTTCATCCCAGAATTGCAATAATTCAAGAAAAAAACGTTTGCTTCACTTAGTTCAGTAGTAATATATCAACTCTGTACCTTTTTCTCATATTTACTTGGCAAAAAAAATGAAAATTCTTATATCTGGTCTTCTTTTCTAACATATGTATTTATTATTTTTCTCTTTATCCTCCACTAAAATTGTTGTTTACATTGGCAAATCGGTAATGGTATTGTCAGCTCGTGGTTTTTTAATAGTTAAAACGCTGGTGTGGCTCATAACAGACAGTTTTAGTTGCTCTCTTCATATCGCAGTTTGTATTTAAATTTAAACCCTTTTAATCTATAGACCCATCCAAAACATATTATATTCTTTTTAAATCTTATTATCTTAAATTATAAATTTTTTCTCTTTTTCACTGCTATTCCATATATAGCTTTATTTTGTTTAAATAACCAACTTCCAACCGTCCATTCACGTCCATACCTAGATTACGTGTTATTTTCTGTTCTAAATAATGTCATGGATATTTGACTAAATCGCACTTATTCTTTTTTGTTGACAAATTTAACGACATGTAGCTGCCTCTCTCCACATAACCAAACTCTCTATCATGGAATCTCTCTCAGACTTTGATTTGGTCTTTAATGATATTTCCATACCCTGTGGCTGGTCCTCCGAAGGTGGACCTACTATTACAAAACATGTTGGTCCAGTAATTTTTCTTGGTTCAATAATATTAGCTGATTTCAGTACATTGCTTTGTAAACCCTTCCATATATTTCTCACCTTGACAATTGGTAATGTATTGCTATATTCGGTATCTTTGCTGCCAATTTTCCACTCTAATTTATACAAATCTTGTGACGCTCTCCAAATAAAATCTTCGCGTAACTTGCCATCCATTACGATCTTTAACTTCCCACCATTTCTTAAGAAATCTTTTGTCTCTTTAGGCAAATCTTGCACACCGTTTGGATACGGTTCCACATTCCAATGTGTTATATCGAAATTGAAGTTATCACATAACATTGGCAATGATGTGTAATCAGCTGAAGTTAATGCAGCACTTACACTATTTATAAAATCTTTTTTTGGGCCTTTTACTTTTGATGCAGAGCTTTCAAGTGAATTCCTAAATTCATCATTTACTATGCTTGGAATCAAATCCAATGCATATCTACTCAAAAATACTATATACTGACATATAAGCGCTGTTGAATCACCGTCTGAACCAAATAATGTCATTAGTTTACTCATTACATTTATTGTTTCAGTACTCGCAATTGATTCTATACATAAATTTTCTGATAACAAGTAAACAAGTATACCAAATCCTGCTCTCATTAAACGCAAATGTCTTCCATTTTCCTCCTTATGTATTGAATGATTTATTGATTTAACTATTCCACTACAATCATTTGCATCCATTTGACACACTTGATACCCTTTTGGTGCATCCGACGAACTGTATTCCAAGTCCGGGCTACCACAATATAATAAACCTAATAATACACGTATTGCCTCGACCAATACTAACGTCTGATCAGAACTGTTTTTAATCGACTCACATATTGATTGTGCACCTCCAGTTGCTATAAAGTCTAAAGCATTGCTTGGATCAGCCACACAACGTCTTAACAATCTAAATGCTGCTATCTTTAAATCAGAACTTCCCTCCTTACCTTCAATTATGCCTATTATCACTCTATATATACCTGCAGATATCATATATTCCATTTGCTCTTGTACATTGGTTTGCAAAGACAACAAATGTATTGCTGATATAGTAAATCCATTGTCGTAGTCATTCTTCAATAATTGTTTTATAACTATATCTGTGCCACCGTTAGCATGAAATTCCTTTGAATTGTTTTGACTTCTACATAACATAGATAATACATCAAAACACAATCTTTTTATATCTGGGTCATCCATGGGAGCATTTATTATCAAATCTATTAATGGTTTTATTAATATACCAAATGCAGATAACTGACTTGATTCATTTTCAGATGCTATGTTGCATAATGTTCTCAGTTCCATTAATATTGTCTCTTTTGGCAACTTAATTGATACCTTAAGTAGATGATCGAATACACTTTCTATATGTGTTGATGCAAATATTGATATATTTGGTGTAAACAAACATAGATTTGCCACGGCCTTTAAAACTGACATAAATGCTCTCGTTGCCACTCTTTCTTGTTCACCGTTATATTTGTTCAAAAACTGAACAATTACTGCTGGTATTCCCGAAGTACCTAGTTCCTTTTTAGTTTCATCTTTTTTATATCCCAAATTTACTATTAATACACCAAGTGAGTTTATTACGTCCCAATAACCAGTGTATGCTGTAAATAGTGATTTTATTATTTCAGGACCTTTTGATTTTATAAACAACATTTTGTTATTAGTATGTTGAATTGTTAAATTGGCCAATGCTAGACAACCATTTGTCACTGTTGGTGTTATTTGCTCTGGTGGCATCTTAATAGATGCCTTTAACAATTCACATATGAATTCTATACCTCCACTTTCGCCTATATCTGTTTTAATACTTGGTATAATTGCTAATGAACCCAATAAATACAATACATCTGGCAATATTCCAATATCTGTTTTTGCTTTTATTATTGATATCAATCTTTTTAATACATTTGCATTTAGTAATATACTTACAAATTCATCAGATACTATTCTTCTCAACGCCCTAAATACATTCCTCAAAACTATTAAATTGTACTGCTTGTTATCGATTGCATCCCAAATTGATAATAGTATGTCTAGCATATTAGAACCCAAAAATAATTGTCTACTGACTGTTATTTTTTCAACAAATTGTAGTCTCAATACCAATTTTTCTTCTCTATCTGCTCCTTCCAGTGTTGTTGAAGAATGTATTTCTTGAACCAAATCACACATTATTTGTGCTGCTCCCGAAGTTGTAGCACATTGTATTGCCGATTTCTCAGATTTTGATATATCTATTAATGCCGATATTATTGAATTCTTTGTTTCTATATTATGATTTGACAAATTTAACAACATTGTTTTTGGCCATGTGTTATCCACTAGATAGTCGACATTTTCCTGGATATTTGATATTAATTGTACTGCCATACAACCATATTTAAAATCATTTTCTATTGGACCTTCCATACTCTCCATTGCTACATACTGAGACATTGTTTGGGATAAATATTCCATCTTCTCCATTATTAGTGTAGATTCAGTACAACTTAGTGACAATCCTTCAGATTCTCTTCTCTTGAACATTTCGTAAACTACCTTTAATGATAATTCCGTTGGTACATCCGCTGCCATTGTACTTGTTATTTCCTCAACTTTTGCTTTTAATCCCTGTCCAAATTCATCACCATAGTAATCACCTAATTGCATTATTGAATTTAACAAGTCATCAGTTACCTGTTGTTGAGACATCTCTACACCCATTCCCTGTATTTTAGCCAATGTTAACATCATATCCGCCACAGCATCTGCTGCATATGGATCCGAACCTATAACTTGTAATGATGATGTTCCTAGTATTGGTAGCACTGAGCTCAGTACTAATGATGATGCATTTTCGTTAACTTTAATCATTGGCGTCAATGCTTTGGCCGACTCCCTTACTACTTCTGCCGATGTTGGATATGTTTGAATCACCGATAATATTTCAGCCGGAGAATCAATACCTTGTATCTTTGCTTTATCAGATACAGCAACCGAAGCACCAATTAACTTTGAAACCGCTACTGCTACTCCTTCACGACGAGTTTCGTTTAGTGATTGGTCGTCATCATATGCTCTGCATCTTCTTATCTGACGCGATACCAACGACTTGTCCTCTATTTCATGTGAGGAAGATACTAATTTAGTCATTAAATTACATAACGTAGCATCTCTAATGTCTGATTTTAACGATCCTTCGGTTAATCCCTGTAACTCATTCAATCCATTTATTGAACATATCAATGCCGAATCAACGCCTGCATTTACTACCAAATTGCCTATCAAATTCATTCCTTCAACCGACACTGTATCATTCTTACGATGTTTCTTTATATTAAATATTATATTTGATATGTCTCCTATCGGGGTTTGAGCTACATATTGCGCTCCAACACTATCTTCTGCCAATACCCTTAAAAATTCATATATCTCAGCAACAACCTCCGGGTCGTTCTGATATTTATCAAATATCTCACATATATGTGGCAAAAATGTGCCATTATTACATCTTTCTAATACATAATTTCTTGTATATGGATTATTCAAACAACCACTTAACACTCTTATACCTGAACACACGTATCTTTTCGTAGATACTGCCTTTCCAGACATATCCTCCAAATTATCCTCGATATATTGCATCATACCTGATGTGGCAACTGCCCATGAACCGAATGAATCCTCTGAATTGTCAAATGCTCTATCCGTTATTCTTTGTGTTAAAACTGCTATACTTGAAAGCAATCTTACATCATCGGGGTATTCTGCGGCTGCTGCCACCAAAGATTGTAAACATGCTTCCGTATATTGCAATGCGTCTTCCGGATTCTCAGGTTGTGCTGTCACAAATACAGCTAATTGTCTACAAAGCTGGTCCAATTCTCTAGGACAATCTGGGCCGTTCTCTTGTTGTGTATTTATTATACTTATCATCAAACTCTTTATTGTTTCGTCAGCACCACATTTCGACAATACTTCCCCACACTTTGATATTACTTCCGGATTGTCATTATGTACCATCATTACATTCTGCATTAATTCAACTATTGCACACTCTCTCAGTATCGTATTATCCTCAGAATTAGTTAAGTTATTCAATAATACCAATAAATCTTCAATACATTCGTCATTATTTTTTTGTGCATCTATTGCTCTCAATACTACTTCAACACATCTATGTAAATCTTGTTCAAAATATGCTCTTATATCCACATAGTTGCCAATGAAGTTTAATACCCTGCAAGCTGATCTTATTTGTTGTGTCTCAGATGGATACCTATCAATAATACCTAATGCTGCTACTATACTTCCAACATCTGTCGTTATTTGTATAAGAGATGTATCGTGACTACTTATTAAATCATTAATTGCATTTAGACATCTTATTCTTACTTCTGATTTAGAACTCATGTTTACTGCATTTACCAGTCTAGCCAATAAACTATTAAATGATGGTTCCGCTAATAGACCCTCAACTCTCTTAGGCGACGTGGCCATGGCCGCTATTGCACTACAGGCCGAGCCCAGTATTCTTTCATTCTCCTGAAAACTATCCAAACTAGTGCATATCAACTGCACCGCTCCATTATCAAAGCTTGTTTCCGCTACCTTCATATCAAATCTGACCAAGTTTGCTATAACTACCAAATCATCTACAATACCTGTCTCTATTTCTTCATTAAATGTACATTTAGATAAATTCTTGTATATATTCAACAATGTTAATATCACATTGCTCTTGACTAGTGCAACCTTGCCAACTCTTGACGTAGATATTAAGGATGACAATGTTGCCATCGCACATAATACATTCTGTGCCAATATTGCCTCTTCTGTATTTAATTTGCTACTTGCCAATTCCTCAATTTTGGGCAACAACGCTGGTATACCCTCGGATGTAACGAATTTACATCCTTCTGGTGTAACTGCTAGTTCATTACATGTTGTTAATGCCTGTAATATCGTCTTTAAATCACCTGAATCCAAGGATATTTTTATTTCACCAACTTTTTCCGATATTATCTTTTTAATCTCAGTCACTGGAACTAGTGCCAGTGCTAATGGTGCTAATATCAATCTCAATTCAGAATTACGATTGTGCAGTCTCATTGCTCCCTGTACTATTTCTATTGCCCCAGACTTCCTTAGTATCTCTATAGCATCCGGCGAATACTTAATCAGAAGTGTTAACAAAGTAAAACCTGCTATTTGGCAGTCAACTAATACTTTTGTTCTTTGTAAAAACGCCAAACAAACTTTGATGACGCCATTTTCTATTTCTGCCCTTGCACCACTCTCGTTCTCACCTATGATGCAGAACGACTTAATACATTGCAACTGTACAACGCGATTTTCAATATACTTTCTTATTGTAGACACCAATGAATTAACGACATCTACGACAACCTCATCACTTCCTATTCTTTGTACTTCTGTTAAGCTTCTAACTGCTTTCATATTCTCTACAACTGGATTATCATTTGTATTCTTTTCCGCAAAAGTTTTCATCTGTGGCATTGCTGCGATATCCAATAACTGAACAATGGTTGGACCTAAATCGCCTGATGCCTCCGATATTTTTAGTGTACTTGTTGTTTGAAATGCAGCCGATACTAATCTTTCTTGTCCTTCGAATGGATTCTCCGATATCCATTTTCTGGCATAGTTTAATATATCTCCACAAATGTTCAAAGAAGAGAATAATGGTGTCAAAGTTGAAATCTTGCATAAACCTGCTATTGCTGCCAAGTCCTTGTATGCTGCATTTGGGTCTGAAAGTGCCACCTTTGGTAAATTACTTGTATGAAGTGTGACATCTTTGTCAGTCGCAATCACTTCCAAAATGTTCAAACCTGCCTTTTGAATGTATTCATTCGAATTATGTACCAGCATTGCTTCCAATATTGCATTTACCATCTCACCCTGACTTAGATATATCGCACTTTCTGAAACATTCGAGAGTTTTTCTACCAACTGTATTGCGATTGTAACCAATGTTTCATCATTTACATTCTCCATTATAGACTTTTCTATACCAGAAATGCCTCCAAACTCGGATATTGGTTGTAACGATTTTATAAATGGTGCCAAATGATTTAATGTGCTTAAAGATGCTGCTTGGTAAGCTGCATCATCGCAGTAGTAGTTCAAGCACGTAGCTACTATCTCTACACTTTGCACGCTTATTAATGCTTCTGCCAATGGAGCATGTTGGGACGCTATTGACAGCAAGTCGGCAGCACACTTTGTAAAGTCTTTATCATTCTCAACATTCGCATAGAACAATTGCAGCAAATCACCCATTATTGACGCAGCCGCCACTGCCGTTGTTTCACGCACAAATAATGGATATAAAGATTGGCATACTGCCGTTGATATCTCCAAATTACTTATACACGTTGTAAATGAAGCACAAATTGCATCTATTCCACCTGAACTTATTAATGTATCAACATTTGAGGGATTTGATGCAACTCTTGCCAATACTCTCAGTGAACCAACGATAACGCGACCGGATCTGTTCATATGCTCCTCATCTGAACTTTGTGAATATTCACTCACACCTTGATTCAGCGCCTCAACTACCAGTGAAATACCACCCTGACGTACAATTTCATCTGCAAATGAAGATACATATGCCATTGCAGATAACATTGTCAATGCATCATCTTTTTGCGAAATATCTGACGTTGGTGATTTAATAACAACCAAACACTCCATCAGTTTTTGTGGATTCATAAACATTTCTAAACAGGCACCACCCTTTTCAGCGACACCCCTACGATTGCGATATAAATCAATTATATGTACTAGTGCCTTAAGAGCATCCTCTGGTGCATCACCATTACTTGCACACAACTTGACAATCTCCAAGCAATTTTCTATCAATATTGCCGATTCATTATCTGTTTTTGTCCAATTATGAGCAAATGATAACGCCTTTGTTCCTACCCCTGATTGAGCAAATGCAACGGCTCCTACCTCACTTTGTGCTATTGAACATATTGCACTCGTTACTCTTATCATTTCAGAATTGCCAATGTATTTGCTTTCGAAAAACTTGCCAAGTGTTGCTGCTGCCACTTCGGCATCTATTGCATTTACTGAAAATAAGTTCTCTATCGTAGAACATATTATAGGTACCAAACAACTCTCATTTGTCTCTATTAAACTGTTTATTGCCAATGATATTATTGAAGAACCATTACCAGATATGAACATATTAATTATTTCGCTATCTTGTGCCTCCTTCATAAATTCCGATATACCAAACACTATTCTTACACAATTCATCGATATATCCTCATCGTCTGGAAACTGTTGCAATGCCTCACTCATGAGTTCCAAAACTCCTCTTTGAATTGCGTCCAATGAGTTCTCCTTATATAGCAATGTTGGGGGAACACATAGATCACTAAGTGATCTTAGTGAAAACAACAACATTCTCTTGAACTTCTTGTGTTGGTTTGCAGACGATATTGCAGTTGCAACTCCATTGTCGGGAGCACGTTGTGCTATTGTTTTAATTGTTTATTAAAGAATGATTGTTATAGTTAATGTTACAGAAAAGACTTATTTCAATTCAATTCCAGCTACTCGAGGGAGAAACGGCACAAGTGTGTTGCAAAACAGTAGTGACATAGTTAACGACAGAATCACGCATGATAAGTCAAAGTCATGTTCCTATCTACAAATATATTCACTACGCATTCGCATCTCGCCATTTTCTACCAAGCGGAACTAAACCAAAATGATTAAAAAAACTTACTTCTTGTCACTGCCATTTTTGCAATATTCTGGCTTTGTAGCCGTAACTTAAATGAATTATATTCTTTCCTTTATATATGCAATTCTCACTATTGTATTCAATAAGTAAATAAATATAAATAAAAAATTGACCAAGTACTTGAGCAGAGATAAATAAAAATACACCTGATTTCTTCAATTATTTGAACTCTATCCCATTTAAGTTTCCTCTTCAAAAATTGGTTTTTTCTATTCAAGTATAAAAATAGATTTTAACCTCGTTTACAAGATATAAATTGCATGTAGGCGCGAATAAGATATGGCTTTTTCTGGATTTGTTTAAATACCCGCGTCTTATTATTTGTACACAAAATTAAAATGCGGGCTTTTGCCATTTCGCATTGCATTTTGTAGTGCATGCAAAATATCCAGGTAATTACTGGTGTTTGCACTTGTCATTAGTAACTATAGACCAAACATCTAAATCGATTTAACCAGCCTTTCATCTAAATTTAAGATATGGAGTGGGTCATTTTCCGATGAAATATGATGTCCTCAGCTATTCCACTATTTTTTAACCCCTTGATTTCAGATGTATTTGAGATGCGGTCTGTTCTCAGCCTTGTTAGCAATGCATTCACGAACTGGGTCAGTTTTGAGGTAAATATCCACACGACTGGTCGTTATTTTTTGCTAATGTGCATTCATTCATCTTGTTTTACGCATCTGAAACATGCTAAACATGTACTTTTATTGCCACACCTGTCGTACATATACGGAGGTTTAACTATTTGCATACTGTTCAAGTTACTGCTAGATCATTGTTCTTTCCTGACCTCCGTTGCGAATTGTCGCGTGTATATCGCATCTTCTCCATATTATGTATAACTATTTCCTTCACTTAAATTTCGGGTCACCATTGCATTTGTGTTGAGCACATTCAAGGGAGATTCCGTTCAAAATTGTTTTACTTGCCTTATTCAACGCCAAGTTGTGTGTGTTTTAACTTTACATTCAATTATTTCAGTGATCAAATTGGCACCGGAACACTATATTAATAGGTTTCCTTTTGAATAGAGAATGTTATATTTCAGCTCCACGATCTGTGGTTCTGCAGATATAGCATATTTTATTTGCTTGAATGATTTGGCGTTTAAGATTTAGATGAACTTACATGTTTTCTAGGTTTCTAGACACTATTCTAAATTATTATGGTAATTTACACGTAGTGGGAATCAGCATGTACATTCCTACACCGTTTTAGCCACCAAAATTGTGCAAGTCATTATGGGAAAAATAAAGAGAATGAATAAAGTATAAATAAAGATTTACAAATATTCTAAATCAACATTCCTTTAGTTTGGAGTAATAGAAGGCAAGATGCCATCGTTAAAAAAACATGTTTACACTAAAAGTGACGGAATAAGTAGAAAATAATCAATTTACTTGCCATTTACCATCTAGTTAATATCATATCTTGAATATAATTGCAGTAAATAGTTTTCATCCCGCTCATCTATAGCACATACAAAGTCACTGACAACAGAATGCTGATCCTTGAAATGTTCACTAACTCTTACTCTCGATGTTGGTGGTAAAACACCAAGACACTTTGACATAGTGTTTAAGAGCAAATTAAAGTGGTTTACATCGGTGAATTTTATCCTATTAAATGAAACATCCCCTGTCGAACCGACGTAAAATATCTTATTAACAGTACTTTGAAGTGTTTCTGACGTCTCTATTACAGTTTCAACATGATGTTTATTTTCAGGAATTTTGCAAGTATTCCTTGAGAATAAGTCCTTATCTAGGTAACTAAATATACTCTTCAAATCCCTGAAAATGACGAGATACAATTGAGGATTGTACTTGGCAAGTTGGAGAGCAAAACTGTAAGAAGACCCCCTTATTATACTATTAATAGAGTTGTTGCTGTCAAATATATTGTTTATGTTTGACCATCTTTTGATCTTCTTTGGAATATGAATCCTTTTGAATGTATCGTTTCCGTCGCGTCTAATTAATGTGTCTGGAAACAAGTTCAGTACAACCGAATTTGATATTGCATTGTTACCTATCTCAGATCCTATTTGTTGAGTGTAGCAATTCAATGTCAAAACACCATAGTAAATAATGTGAAGTTCCTTCGATCCAAACTGCTCGTGAGTCGGACCTTGAGACATGTCTTTTCCACCTGTCGGATCATTAGTTTCAGTTGATTCTCCAGTGTTAACTTCATTTCTTACTGATGAAAACTTTAAGAGAGAAATTGCGACATCGCCATTAACTTGACGAACCTGTTCATCCTTTGCACGAATCCATTCTTCAAGTCTGTCTAAACCTTCCTCCCTTGAAATTGGTTCAATTGATTCCAATGGAGCAGGCATAACCATATGTGTTTCGGCGTAACCTGCATTCCAGTAATCATCAGCCCATTTTTCGAGAATTTTACTTTGAGAATCAAGTATTTTCCTTAACTCGCTGTCTGAAAGTAATAAATTCAGATATTCATTTGGGAAATCATAAAGCCTCGTTTTACTTCCTGTATAAAACTCACTCGCAACCCAAACGCCGTTTCTCGACACCAATTTTGCCCTAAACTGAAACAAAGGTGAGAGCGGTTGTTCGAAAACTGGTGGAATATTTTCTGGGAACCTAACAATGTTGACATTGTAGTTGTTTCTCATAGAGTTTTCAAATGAAATCATCCTGGATTTACTCGACTTAACATAATCCTGTCTTGAACTTTCTGATAATTCAATGGCAACAGGACTTGAGGCTGTTCTAGTCAATACCGGATACATATTATTTAGTTTTTCCAAAAGTAATTCTTCTGTCTTCGCATCTCTAATATTCTCAAATACTTGCCTCCAGGAACTTTTAACACCTGTAAGTGAGGAAGCAATCTCAGAACACATTCCTTTTCCAGAATTCAGTCTTATAGACTTTTGTATATCTGGATAGTAAATGGAGTCTCTTGTTGGATATTGATTAAATAAATTACCATTATATGACAATTCAACGAACTCCGTCTTAGAATATGAGTACTGTTTCACTGGTGACACTGGTCTTTGACATACTCTCTCACAGTACTTTTGCCTGTATTCATCGTTATCATTCTCTGGATTGGAATTCTTAAATATCATTACTGCCGGAGAACTATTAATAGAAAGAGACGACCTAGAGATACGATTCACTGTTATAAAAACATCATCAAATGAACTCAACATCGATATCATTGAGTGTTGACCATTTGGTTGGTCTACTGAAGATAAATCACTCAAGTTAAAATCAGAGTTCCATAGAGCAACGGTACCTGTTCTGTATTCTGAATACCTTCCATCATCCAATACTCTTAAACCTGGTTGGGAATTAGAGAAAGATCCCACACCCTCCTTTCCGGGAAGTGGTAACATCTGCGCCCTAATATCTGCGAAGTACTTGACCGAATCTATCTTCAATTTACCATTCTCAAAAACATACTCAGATATGGAGCAGTAACATTGACATATAAACCCATTTTCAACAGATAGAACCTTCCCAGTAAATAGACAAAGCAAAGTAAATATAAATGCTAACAAGACATGCATGTTTTCCGTTTATTCTATTGCTGTTGTTTATATTTCTATACTTGTTTCAAACTAACCATCAAAAAATATATATTTATGTATATCTGAATCTCGATCGTTTTCTTTTTTCTAAATAATAACAATCCAAGTATTCGGGACTGTCCAATATCTTGATTATGTTTATTTGAACAGCCAGTCTGTTGCTTCTATTCGTATTAATATTACTATTATTACCACTGTATGATTATATATTACTATTACGAAAATACTATTGTTTCTCAATCCTAACTTTAGTCCATATATACGTATTTATTTTTAAATAATATTTGCCTATTTAACTTCCAAATTTCCCTCTTCTTACATTCGAAAATTGTAGCACTAATTGAAGACATAATTAGGTACCAAAAATTCCCGCTCAGGTAAATGGCCAAAATGACAGGTACATATAATGCCACAAAATTTATATTTAAATGCATTAATTACCATATATTTAGTAGTGACTTTGTTTGTTATTTTTTAAAACAATGTACACATATTTTTACTTTATTTTTGAGCTTGGTTGTCATTTGTATAAGATACGCTTTAATAGACATTTTCAACTAATAGGTAAACGGATAGAGCCAAGACATCCATATCCATACTAGTTGTTTTGGTCGAAATAGTGTTTTGTGTCTTTTGTTTCATCATTCCTGCAAAATTCCCTGATTTTTTTTGTATATATAGTCATTTTCACTTAAATTACCTCGTTTTTTACTTTTACACCGACCTTTTCGGCACCACAACTTTGACTAGAAAGCAGGAAGATATACAAGCATATTGCCTAATAACCATTCGAATTGATTATTGTAATTATATACTCCACTGTTTTTTGGGCAGGTTGGATCTAGGTTATATGCATATTTTTGTTCCCAGAGCTAAGTGTTGTTGAGCTTGCATTCTTGAGATTATATATAGGATGTAATAAGAGTCCAAAAATTCGACGTTATTTGAACGAATTTATACCTTTATCCGATAACATGTGCATGTGAAGTCTCCATATTCGCCAGTTTTTAGAGCAACAAAAAGAAAAAGTAAAATTAAAAAAGAAACATAGAAGTAAGCTAGAGGAAATTTCTCCTTTTCAGAAAGAAATAATCGTTTCTAATGTTAGAATTTCCGGCAAGTTGACAGCAACTTATATTAAGTGGCAACAAGAAACAATTGCACAGTAGAGGTAAAACAGAGTATTACAAAACAAGTGATTGTCCAAAGGAATGACAATGCTAAAATATTTGCGGTGGTTACTCATGCATGTGTATGCATACACATCGTTTGCATGCAACTATATTCTCAAGGTTTTAAATTCAATAGTAAATTCACTTACATAATATAAAAGTTGGTTACCTTTTATTGAAACTATTCGAACTTTTCATATGGGAGCGAAGTGGATAAAAATCACTCAGTGAACGCCTTCTACTCACAAAAAAAAGAAACGGTATTCCTTTCTCAATATATATATTTCTGAATACAATTAATTATTAATAATGTATGGTTTATTTTGCCACACCAAAAAAATTAGCTTCACATTTTCTAGGCGGGAACTTGAAATAAATCTTATCTAATGCAAAGAGGAGAAAAGGCGGAAAAAAAATGAAGATAAAGGAAAAAGAAAGATTTCGCGCTATTTTCTTACTTGTAAAGAGGGTAGTGAATCAAGTCGAAAGGGGAGAAGGTAAAAATAAAGGTGTGTTGAATGCGTGGCTTCATTAGTTGAAGAGAGGGTGGCACACAAGGGAATCAGGGGTTAGTTTTTCTAAGGAAAAGTCGGATACAAGATCAGGTGTAAAAGTAAAGAAAGTGGGAAAGTGTGCTATTTGGAGAAACTTGTTTTTCTAATTTTTTACATATACATAAAACAAAGCTTCAAGGAGAGATAGTTGAAAGATATACGATTATTTGTTGACTGGAGGATGATGGAAGTTGGTAAGTATAAAGCTAATAAAATTTCAGACACAGACGATTGTTTCGTGGAGCAAGAAAACGATAATGATGCTGGTGAATTTGATGAACTTAACCATGAAATATACGAATTTATTTATGAATGTCTAAATACGGATGATTCAGATCTTCTTTTTCCGATCTTAAAAGGTTTTGATAGTATCAATACTAGGAAATTATATATCGAAGGTAGTCCATTTTCGCATCCAGCATCGAAATATGATGAAAACGGAATTGAATTTATGTTGGGTGAGAAAAGTAATTCAAACGATAATATTGAGAACGACTACTTGATGCTAAATAGCCAAAATGAGGCACAGACTTCTCAGGAAAAGAGTAACTTGGGAGATGAAATATACACGACTCCAATAGAAGCTGCAATAGATGTGAACAATAGCATGTTAAAAGCAGCATTTTTAGGGAAAACCGATATATTAAAATCTTGTCTAATTAAAGGAGCGGATGTTAAATATACAGATAAAGTAGGTCGTACAGCACTACATTATGCAGCCGCATGTGGCTGGATTCCAACGATGAAGTTATTACTAGAGTTTGATTGTGACATAAATAAAAGAGATCATAAACGTTGGACTGCCCTGCACATAGCCGTGTCTAAGAAGTACCCAGAAATAGTCAGTTTGTTGTTGTCTAAAGGTGCTGATATTCAGTTAGATTTACCACATACATGTGCTCCTTGTAGAGGGGGCCCAATTAACAGTAAGGCCATTCATTTTGCTGCAATAAAATGTAATTCAACAATAACTGAGTTACTGTTGAATAACGGTGCAGATATAAATGATAGGGATCAAGACGATAAGACGCCTTTGCATTATGCCTCTTTCAGAAATAATTTAGAATATGTTAAATGGTTGATTGAAAGAGGAGCTGATGTGAATTCTAAAGATAAATATGGAAGAATACCACTGCATATTGCTTCATTAGCAAACAATATTGAGATTGCTAAGCTCCTGGTTAATTGTGGTTCAGTAGTAGACATAAAGGATATATGGGATATGTCGCCTTTGAATTTGGCAATTACTAGAGAACACATTAAAATGAAAGATTATCTAGTATCAGTTTCCAAAGATAGTTGTGGTAGTGGTGACGACCAAAATTTAGCTAGGGGATTTGAGTTGAACTCTCTTGAAATTGTTGTGTTAAACACCATTGTTACTGGTCTGAAAGAGCCAAAGGTTGAGTTTCTCGCTCGTGTAATTAAAACAATTGGGCCTCAAAGAACACTCGAAATTTTTGAGAATACCATGAAAATTGAGAACCTTGGTGGTATTAAAACCGCTGACGGTTCTAGAAGAAAAACGATAGGTGGTGTTTTTTGTCATTTGCTTAAACAGCTTGCTTCGGAAAACAAAATATCTAAACAAGAATGGAATTATATTAGGCAGGAGGACAAAGAACGTGTTAATGCTAAAAACATTCTTAAAAGAAATAATAGACGCATAAATCACACGTAATTCAACGTTATTTATATGTATATGTAAATTCATTTGTAATAAAATGTCCTCTTAATATATTACTAATTTTAGAAAGTAGATATTCTAATAAAAGGCAAGGCAAAAGATCCGGACCTTTCGGTTAGGTGCTCCTGAAGCCTAATAAGCACTCACTTGAATACCTTTATTTATCTGAATTAAATATAACATGATGTAAGTCTAAATTAAACACATTTAATTCGAACTACCGACTTTTTTCACTTCTTTTTAGCTTCTTCCTTTTACGCCCACACTTTGTGCTTTATTACGGCATATATGTACTGCTAACTACTCCTCTTCCCCCCAGTATTGCTTGGCCGAAATGAAGGGCAGTTTTTCCCAGCCTTATAAACGGTTGATTCTTATATCTTTCACTTACTGTGGAAACACCTCTGTAACTCGTTCCTCTTTCTGCAGTCTAGCCCGTAAAAAAGGTTTTCTGGGAAGTCCCTCTTTTCATCTCCCGGCCTATAAAAAAGGTGTCCCTACGAAGTAGCACTCGTGGCGCAATTGGATAGCGCGTAGCCCTCCTAAGGCTAAGGTTGAGGGTTCGAGTCCCTCCGGGTGCGTTCCCTTCTTAATTTATTCCCATTAAATAACGAGGGAAATTCGTGGGGGTAAAATATATAGGCGGGTAGTTTTGAGAAAGGTACCCATGAAGGAGAATTGAAACTACTGAAGATTTAACGAGGAAATAATTTAAAAGGACAATGAAATTTACGTGAGAAGTAAGATGCATAAATATATGTGTATTGTATAAGTTTTATTCAGGAAACTAATATTTAATACGGTACATCATTATTGTATGCAAAATGTTATCGCAAGGTAGAACCTTCGGTAGTAATATAAATGCCACAATAGGTAATACAGGTGTTCCGGAGATACAACAAATATACGAAAGAAATCAAGAGGCAACTTTATACTGCGGTAACATAGATAATAAGGTAGATGAGGAGTTGTTGGCCGAATTATTTTCACAATGCGGTCCAGTCAGGTCAGTGCATATACCGAGGGATAAGGTAACTGGGAACCACTCTGGATTTGGATTTATAGAATTTGAGAACGTATCTGATGTGGAGTATGCTCAAAAAATAATGAATTCTGTCAAACTATACAGTAAACAAATAAGGTGCAGCAGAGCCTCTAATGACAGAAAGCCATTGGATATAGGTGCCAACTTACATGTGGGTAATTTAGCACCAGAAATAGATGAGAAGTTTTTATTTCAAATATTCTCAAATTTTGGTAAAATACTGTCTCTAAAAATAGTTGGTAACGAAACCAATAACAGTACAAAAATAAAGAATAGCGCTTTCGTTAATTTTTCTTCATTTCAAGAATCTGATTCTGCAATTAATGGACTTAACGGTCAGTTCTTTTACAACGAACAAATTACTGTTTCATATGCATATAAACAAAACTCCAGGAATGAAAGGCACGGCAATTATGCTGAGAGGCTTATAGAGACTAAAATAAAGAGTAAAAATCAAATGGAATGAGATACAATAGTATATACCTAGATTATTTAACTTTTATACTATAAACTATGTAGAGTGCCGTTATTAGTGTCTTGTTCTTCTTGTCCAACTTAACTCGCGAGTTCCATAAGTTAGAATACAAATGTTCTAACTTCACTATTCATACTTGAATTCAATTTATCCTTTCTTTTACAGGGTGAAACCAATATCTTTTTCTTTTTCCGGTAATGCCTAATAGGCAAAAGTAGTAATAGTGACGCAAACAACCCTATCAGTGTTAATGCCAATATATTGTGTTTAACAAACAGTTTAATTACTATTTTTGGAATTAAACTGAGTTTAAACGTGTCAAATATAGATTGCTGGAGGTAGTTTAAACTCTCATATAAAATGAATGGTTCCGCCAAGATAAATGGAAGCAGAATGAATATTAATAAGAAGAATGATATACTAAAGATAATGATTGTGAATATGAATCCATATACGTGATAATTTGAAATATTTAAGCTCCCCCTATAAATAAGAATAAATGATACAAATAATATAAAAGCCAGGTAAAATGCATATTTTAGATAATAAAATATTTGATTTACAATAATGTTCTTCCTATATTTGATCAAGTCCTGTTCAACCCAAATGTCAATTATTTTCTGTTTTGTAACTTGGTCCAGATTTATGGAACCGGAAGTAAACTCATTTGACTCATCCAATAATTCACCAGCTATTTTTCTTGCCTCTGTTGTGAAAACAGACCAATTTTTCTTATTTTTTTCATCCGAATTCATTAGTATTTGGAATGAGTACTGAAGTGGTCTATGTAAAAGATTCTTAAGTGATACCAAATTCTCCTTTATTATTTGTTCCATGTCTTCTTCAATAGTATTTTCTAATTCAAGCAAAGCATTTTTCCACGAGGATTCACCTGAACAATACAACTCATTCATCTCTCCTATAGCCTCTTTTTTAAGATTCTCAAAAGATAAAAGTATAACTTTGTCTTGTAGTGGAAGTGTCAGTTTGTTTCTAATAGAAATATTGTGCTTTATCGCCAAAGATCTTGCGTGTTTAAGTGAATTTTTTCTACAATATGAATCCCATATAATCCCACTGTTTACATTTATTTCCTTTATTTCTTCTTCAAGTCTCAACAAGTAATGCGAATATAAACTCGAATCTCCAACCAAATCTATGTGAGAATTGTACACCTTTTTAGCCTTTTCACCCAAACTATTAACTTTGTTCTTAAACTCGTTCTTTTCCACTTTATATTTCGATTCGTCTGTCCTGGTGAAATCTCTTAAAACTTGTCTAGATAACTTAAAATCCTCAATAACTATTTTCTCTATCTCATTTCGATTCTTTTCGTTTAATTTTAATATAGGATATTCAACTTTTTCCAACAGACCGGACTTATCTATTTTACAACACGGACTGTTTTTGTATGAATTTGTCTGCGACTTACCTAGTGAACTTTCTATTTCATTTAATGTATTATCATATAAACCATCCACAAATTCTGACATTGATTTTTTAGATACAGGTAACTTTTCACCAAAACTATTTATCATATCTATTGATTTGGTTATATGAACATTTATTACTTTTAAACAATAACTTTGAATTAATTCACAATTCTTTTCCATTATTTGTTTATATTGCCTCTCAAAATGAGACTTTATGTTCCTATTCAAAATTTCGTAATCAAAGTAATCAAATTCAGAAATAGACATCCAATAATGTTCCATATCTTTAAGTGTATTGTTGTATATTGTCTCTGCTTCCGTTTCAAGTAATGGTTGATTTACACCATCACTTAACATACCTTCCAATTTATTCCCAAATATGAATATTGTGTTTTCAACCAACGAACTTGCACTTACAATTTTACTATTTGGATTACCTATCTCCAGAGGCTTAAGATAGTTAAATATCTGAGATATCTCTGAAAATGCTTCTAATATGTATCCTATATCCCTACCTGTTAAACGTTTTTCCTCATAATTTCTTGCTCCAGAATTAACGTTTACATCTTTTTTTAATATTGCATTTATCACGCTATCACCTATATCAGTAAAATCGCTTCTTAATCTTCTCTTACTTCCAACACCTATATTTTCATTTTTATCAGAGTAGTCACCATTGAATCCAAACATTCTGGATATCATTGGTATTCTATAGTATTTATGCTTATTTATAAAATCAAGTATATTTTTATATAAATGACTTCCTCTAGTTTCTGGCCAAATGTAGGTCTCTATTCTTGCTTTTAACCAATCTATATATTCATTTGACGAATCTACCATTCCAGAACTGTTTTCTTGGTAATTATTACTGTTGTGAATCACCCAATATATCTCCGTTGAGTACAGTTTTTCTATTAACTTTATTATATTAGCTTTTATTTCATCCTTTCTTATTAAATTAAAGTTAGCAGACTCACCCCTGTTTTTCACGTTATACTCGTTTAGCCTTCTTATAAACAAACTTGAGAACTGTAGTGTTTGACTCATTAATAACCTTATGTAATCAACAAAAACAAGATCAACGTCATTTATTACATTTATTAGCACTTTATCCGACAGCAAAAGTCCAAGTATAACAAGTTTGATTGATGAATTGATATTTCTGCCTATCACAAGTGAGTCCATATCAAATAGTACAATCTTTTCATCACTCACTTCTGTTGTACCGTTAATCTCACTCCACCATATTCCATAGTTCTCCTTATATTCATCCTTGTTATCACTCAACTCTCTCTTTTTATTATCTTTATTTGCTATATTATCAAAATAATCCAGGTTTTTGCGAATCAAATTCAATATAGTGCTTTTTCCTGATCTTGCTGCTCCTATTGAAGATAGTATCTTAATGGGGTTTCTCAACTCTTTTAATGTTTCTACCGACTCCTTGTTTAATACTATATTTCCCTCGTTATCTATTTCCAAAAGTTTCATTGGTGACAAACCACCATTGTTGCTTGAATTTGTTTTACTAGTATATACATCTTTTTCCGCTGTATTTTCCAATATTAAATAAAATGCAAATGTTAATAAAAACCACAATCTAACCATTTTATCCCACAAATTTATCCTTATTTATACACTTATACACCCTATTTGCATACCAGTATATCAGTACTTACACTTGTTGCATGTGTATTTACATGCATGCATTTGTATTACGAATTACGTGTATGTATGAATTATTAATTTAAGATGTAACAGTCAAATGTAACACTTTTTTTTAAAAAGAGAGCAAAGAAACTTGGATTGTTTTAATTTGACTAAAAACTTAATTTTTTTACGGAACAAGGTACGGTCTCACCCTGTTTTACCTTCAACTTCCCTGTTAATCAACTTTTGAGGTACCTTTATGCGAATAATCTATCAAGTCCCTGTTTGCCTCGATTCCTCTCACGGATTAAACTTTAAAGATAAAAAAAGACCAAGGTCAATAGTCAATATGTAAAAACATTAACTAAATTATTTTAAACAAATCTGCTTATATTTTTGAGAAGCAAAGTGCTCAATATATTAAGTTATATTCATTTTATTGGCGGGAGGTTTATCAACGTGTAACAAAATACATCACACCAAAAAGGTTGAGAAAAAATAAGTAGGAAGATAAGGGAGGAACAAATTGTTTATTTGTTTGTGAAGTAAGGACGTTAAACCGGAGGAAAACTTCGTCTTTGAGTTGCAGGCTGTAAAGAGTAACAACTGCAAGTTAAACTGAGAAGAAGCACGGCCTATTATTCAGTATCCTCCCCACACAATAAATGAAAAAAGAGCTATACCTCAGGATAAGTAAAGTAATTATAAAATAAAATGGATGCCAAAGATGATGATAGTTTGGTTTTCAATAGTATATTTTTTGACACAGAGGAGACAGAAACAGATGAATACGATGAGAAATTGTTAGAAAAAGGAAAACATGTTGCAATAGAGTCACTGGAATGGTCACTGGAATTTTTAACTAAGAATAAGAATTTTTTAAAGGGAAAAGCGATGTCATCTATCTCATTATATGCGATATATGTCTGGGCAGGATCACAAAATTTGATATTTATGAAGGATATATCAACGTGTGGTAAGATAAGAAATGAGTTATTAAATTATGTAATTCATCCAATACACGAGTTAATAAATAGCTTAAGAAATAATGAATTTTATTTAATGGCTTTAAGTCCCGAAGATAATTCAATACTAAACAACAATATAAGTAGATTTTATATAAAAGAAAAGGATGACTCATTAAAAATACCACTGATAACCGGAACTTATTTTGACTGTGATTTTATTTTGAATAACATAAGATTAATATACAACTATATTATTCTCGGAAGTGTTGATAATATTGAAAAAACATTTAGTAGCATCAGTGATAATTTGACGAATGAAAATATAAACATAATAAATAATAGTTTAACATTTTCTAAAAAAGTTGCTGATTTATGTATTCAGCTCAATTCAGTATTGATCTTTCATTGGTTGTTACTGAATATACTGAATAATTTTTTGTATAGCAAAAACGGTCCGATATCAATAATAAGTTTTAATGTATTGATAGAAAAATTATCACTATTTTTTCCAAAAGAAAGTGGATATTCAAATGAACTATATAAGCAAATTATACATTACTATGAGTCAATTAGAAATATATGGATGAAAGTGTCTTCAAATAATGTTGTTGATAGTAATATATTGGCTAATTATTTAAATGAGTACCCAAATGAGAGTGAGGAATTTATAAATTTACTTAAACAAATATACTCAAAGTATCCACTTGATGATTTGCTTTATTTATTATCTGACTTCATTTCCGCACTAAATATAGATTTGGATGCAAATACACTCGAGAATGATAATAGTCATGTAAATTTACCTTCTAAGGAGTCAGAATCCGTTGTAGATTCACATAGCAGTCTCCCCATAGAAGCTGATCCACAAGAACCATTTAATTCAATTTTTGAGTTAACTGGTTTTATCAGGGCCTCATCTATTTGTAGAGAGTTTTCTCAGCTTCTAAGACCGAAGGAAAAGTTTAGTGAGAATGCGGTTAATAATGTTCGTAGTATATTAAACTATTGCATTCAAAACAACAAAGCTGATTTGAAATACATTAATAATACCGAGTATGATATATGCAGAAAAAAAGAGGACAAAACAAAAACAATCACTAATAATAATGGAAAGTCTACAGAAAAAAAAGACGCTGGAGAAGGAGAAATGGAGAGGGATTGTAACGAAAGTGAAATTCAGCAGAATGAAGGAGCAGAAATGGTGGAAAATTGTACTAGTCCAAGAAAAAGAGAGGGAGAGAAGCCAAATATAATTGACAAATACTTGGGATCATCTAGAGCAAGAAAAGTAGGCAAAACAAATATTTCCAGTAATACAAGTTGTTTAGATGAATTTGCTTCCGAAGTGAATGAAGATAAGCAAAATGAAAATTCAGGAGTAGATTCTCAAGTAATAAGATTAAAAAAGATAGACCTTTACTCAAGTCTTGGTAAATTGTCGAGAAAAGTTTCAGTCAAAGGAATATCAGAAAGTTCAGAATCTTATTGTTCAGATGAGTCTGATAGTAATTCTCATAAATCTATTGATTTTGAAAACTTAAACAGTGTAGATTCAACGTCGGAGCGTGAACAGGAATTATCATGCAAACCAAATCGAAGATCATCAAGATTAAAGAGATTGGTGAATAAAAGACAAAGATCTGACCCAGAACAATCGAATTCAATGACAAAAGAAGCAAATTATTGCGAAAAAATAACTTCAAAAAGTTCATTATCTAATTCAAGACCGAGAATAAAAGCAGACGTAAATGAAAAAAAAGGAAATGATAACAATTCCACTCCAAGAAAAGTTAAATCAAACGTAACAAATAACAATATTGTTAGCAGTAAAAGGAAGTATTCAAACAATAAGAAACCCACTATGATTGGAAAGACTGGAACAAGTGTGTTAACGGCAAATAGTGTGAATAATTCATCGAATCAATCTAGACAATATCGTCGTTGGAGTGATGAAGAGACCAATCTACTCGTAAATGGGGTTAATAGATTTGGTCTTGGAAAGTGGAGATTTATTTTAGCAACCACAAAGTTTGAATCCAGGGACGAAGTTGGCTTAAAGGATCGCTGGAGAAATCTTGTCAAGGGCGGTCACGTAGTGTGGGATCAAAAAAATAAAAGGTATAATTTGGTCAGATAATATAGGACGGGAACCTTCAGGTTTTGAATTTCAAGGTCATTAATCCTCTTCTTTTACATAGAAAACTCGAATATAATGTACATCCACAAGGAATGAAAGGCAAATTGGACCTTTTGAAATTCAAATTACTTCTCCAAAAAAATAAAAAGAAAAAACTCATAAAGTTTAATCCGTTTAGATAAGAATTTTTTGTTTTCAATATATTTGCCTCAAAACCCCATTTATTTCCTTATTCTTTCCGCCTCCCCTCTAGACCAGTAAGCATAAGAATTTATTAATTTCATTGATTCACTGACTTTTGCTATTGAAACGCGTCTACTGTTGTCTTTTACTGTATATATAAATCTGTTTTTGTATGTAAAGGCCAGAAATTGAGGAAAAGGAGAAATGCATGTTTGAGACCGCGCCGTGTGGGGAGTGAAATATTGTGCATGCACGCCGACAAGGCAGGAGAAAGTTTGTCGCGGTAACGAGAATTTAGCATGCAAACATGCAAATTTCAATCAAATTTTCGCGTCATTACCGGAAAGTCTACCACATTAGATCCCCAAAACGGGGAGGTTTGATTTTAATGCAACACTTGAGAACATCAAAGTGAAGATAAGTTTAACGAAAAAAAAGATAGAGAAAGTAATATCAGTAAAAAACCAGTGACGAATAATATTGATTTTTTATATTATTTTCGAAGAATAAAGTTTTAAAATAGACAGCTGGTGTTTCTAGCGTAACTTTATGTAGTGATTTGAAATAATGGTTGCACAAAGTCCTGATTTATGGGAAAATCAGGGATTTTCAAGGGATATATTGTTAAATCAAGACGATAGCGGTATTAGTTGGATGGGAAATGAGGACTGTTTAAACAACATTAAGGACAGTCAATATGATAATTTTAACGACTCAGGTAATGACTTAATAGTTGAGGACTCTCTATGTAACAATTTCTATGACTGTTCAGAACTTGATGAAAGTATGCATTGTTATTTAATTAAGGGGCTATTGGGTGAAACAGTATTAAGAGAAAATGCAACACTTGGACTACCAATAGGAAGTAATGAAAAAAGCATGAGAGTTATCGGGAATGATTCTTCGGGTAACAACTTAAATAATAATATAAATGGGAGCGATATGATGAATGTAAAAGTTGGTTGTAATGTGGACAATCACGACGATTCTGTAATACACTTTAACACAATAATTAATGATTTAGAAACAAATATTTTTAGTTGTAATAATGAAGCAAACAGTCAAGATGAAGCTGGAGATGTTTTTATGAGTAAGCAACAAATTGAAAGTAATAATTGTTACGATGAAAATAACGATGTTATTCAATCTTCCATTATTTTCAATATGCAAAAAAATACTAATAACAATTCAGATTCACCTCTAAGGTCTACATTGTCATCAACAAGTAATATTCATATGTCTTCACCGTTATCAAGATCATCTTTGTCACAATCCCAAAATCACTCTATTTTATCACCTTCAGTCTGTTCAAACTCTCCATTCCAAGCGAATATAAATCAGCCTTGCAGTTCAAATAATAGCTACGAATTATCTTCGTCTTCATATGAATTGGATAATTCACAGAAGAAGATCAGAATGATAGATCCAGAGAATTGCATTAAAATGGGAATATTGGATGTCGATATTCAAGAAAGTGAGTTTGATTTAATTTCAAATCAAACTGGTATAAACGAATATGAATTCAATAATAACAATTTAAATACTCCAAATATTGGAAATAATAGCGGAAATATTGGAGACAATGTCTACAATCAAGGAAATTACTGCCATTCAAACAACTGTCAAGTAACAGAATTGGATTCAAGCAAAGGAAGAAGGTGGAGTAATAACTCGACAACATCAACTATATCATCAAACTTTTCAACAAATAATGTAAATGGAATAGGAAACAGCATCTCTGGTCAGATTATAAACAAAGTTTCCAAAAATGATGTGTTGGAAAATGGAAGGGATATTAACGTCGGTGTTGGAATTGGTGGATCTCTTGGTTTATGTGTCAATAATGTAGTTAAAAAAGAACAGTTTGAAGAAGTCAGTGGTTGCTATAGAAATATCAGTGAATTAATTGAAAACCCAGTAATAGTTGGAGGTTGTAATACAAATGTTTCAAATATAACAGACAATAATAATAACAATAATCATTTAAGTAAACACAATAATATTGGTGATGGTATTAAGCTCGGAAGTATTGACGGGAATATTAGCAATAATGATGGAATAAACAACAGTAATTATGATATAACACTAATGGAAGAGGATCACTATCAGACTGAAGGTAACATTGAGAATGAATTCTACTTGAATTCAAACAATTATTTGACTGAGGACGAGAAGTTAAAGCTGAGAAGAAGAGGAAGAAGAAGAAGGCCAGGTAAGTGTGACAGATACTGTTTTCTAATTTGTCACTAATAAACAATAATTAACCCTTAAAATAAATTGTTTGATATATTTAGGCGAAATAGAGGCGTGGAAAACTATTATTCCCAGAACAACTGTGGATGAGGCAGAACATTTTGTCCAAACAAGTCAGTATAGAATGAGGCATGTATATAGAGATCCAAGAGCAGTTAGTTTTGTTTATAGGTAAGTTTTTTTTAGTGAATAGGTAATGGTGCCGATTTGTACAAAGCAACAAAGTATATTTAAATTAATAGCGGTTTCAAGAATTAATGGAAATTAGAGATAAATGACAAAAAAGAAAAGTTGGGTACAAGACAAATAATTAAAGAAACAACTCCGGTACCACCCATTTTTATTATTTTTTTATATTAATATTTTTACCTAATTTATAATTAATTTAATATTGCAGATGTGTTCAACATGTAGACTGTCAATATGAGATGAGAATTTACCTTACTTCTCACGAAACTTGTTATGTACAGCATCGTGGATATCATACAGAAGAAAAACAAAAATATAAAAGACCAGGTATGTTTAAATAAAAATGATCATAATAATAATGTAAATTAATTTATCCCATATTTAGGTTTACCACAACATACGTTACCATTAATCGACGATCTTATAAGAAAAGGTCTTCCACCTAAATCTGTAATTGATCATGCAATACAAATATATCCAGAAGTTGCTGACCAATCTAATATCTCCGTATTGTATAGGCAAATTACAAATAGACAACAATACATCAGAAAGCGTCAGAGAAACTACGTATAACAGTGATTTATTCATCTTACTTTGTTTATAAGATAAAAATAAATAACACTAACTATCCTAACTATTATTAGAGAGATCGCAAGAAATCAACCATTAATACTATTACTAAAACTTAACAATAATAGTAATAGTTCATCAAAGTTTATTATATTAAGATTGGCGTACTTTACAAAGATAACAAGTCGTTTTTTAATTATAGTTGAAAATAATAGGGAGGAAAAACAACTACAAAATGGTGGTATTTCCATATAGTGTCATTATTTTCATTACTAATCTCACATATTAGCTTATTCTTTGTTTCCTCTGAAATGAAATGTGTCCTCGAATTTCTGTAATTTAACTACCAATTGTATTGTAATACCACCATTTCAACCCACATTATAATTATTATTTCAATGTTATTTAACCTAAAACCCCCATACATACTCACAAAATACGCAAATAAATACTAAATTTAATTTAACAAAAACTAATCTATAGAAATGTTAGACGAAAAGGTTCGAACGAATCGATATTAATAAAGTGACTAGCTTTTTTTTAGACAAATATACCTGGCAGAACTAACAAGCATTTTAGAAATGAATGTATACAATTAAACAATTGAAATAATTTATTATATTTAAACATCAAAGAAAGTTGCTTATATTATAATATCGCATTTTTACATTAGCAACTATTGACGTTCGAACTAAATATTTTGACCCTCATCGGCACATGTAACATCTAAATCAACAAATATATAATGTTCAATTACATACATCTTATGATACCTTAACTCCGTAATTTAAAACCTATATATACATACATACGCCAATATATATGTATTACCTTGCGTTATATTACCTTGCATGCTATTATTCACTATATATTTATTTTTTTAATATGAATCTAACATTTCGCCGTTCCCGCCAATTCATGAGACGTCTCGTCTCTAGATTGTGTGTATTTAATATAAAATAAATAATAAAAAATGTATATGTAGCAATACATGTAAAACGTAGAAAATAAAGTAATAGGTAAATAAGGAGAGAAAGAAAAAAGCAATAGCTTGTAAATACCATAAAAGGAAGAATAAGTATCGACAAAAATATAAATATTTGACAAAGTGAAGAGAAGTACAAGAAGAGAAACAAAACTAAAATAGGAGATCACAAAATAATTGTTAATTGTGGCAAAAAAGAAAAAAGGAGAATAGAATTGAATAAGCTGGGTTTTTTCCCTTTGATTTCCTAGGTGAACTATCAATAAAGCATATATCAAATAAGATAATAAAGAAAGCTGAGTGAGCGAGTAGTATAATCAAGTATATAAAATGCAAAATCAACAGCAAAATGAATACTTTCAGAATAATATTGGGGAGGGAGTAACAGCCACATGGGTAGATCCAGCTCAAGTAGGGCAATTTGATCCAAACTGCTTTCAAAACCAGTCCCATCCATCTGGTTACTATCGTCTTGAAGTAGATCAAGCCCCATTAATAACAGTACCAGTTGTACAAGAAATTCAAAGAAGAGATAAAATTATTGAGGTGCCACAAACGATTATCAAAGATAAAATATTACCAAAAATATATCATCAAGAAGTTATACATGAAGTGCCTAAATTAGAAGTTGAAGTGCAAGAAAAAGAAGTTGAGGTTCCAAACGTAACGGTTGTAGAAAAGGTAGTTGATTTGGAGCACATTGTCGGCTTTAATCCGAAATATGTTCCAACATGGGAGGTCAGAGAAGTACCTAAATTAGTACCTAAATTTGTTGGAGAACAGAAAGTATTGTATATTGAAATATCACAAATCCAATATGTAGATAAAGTTACTGAAAAGGAGGTTGTAGTTGACGTTGTCGATAAGGTTGTACCAAAAGTTGTTGAGATTGAAGAACCTATTGAAGTTATAAGATATAAGTGGAAGGAGGTATACGATGACATTCCAGTTGTTAAATATATTCCTAAATTCGACGTTGAAGTTGTATGTCCTGCACCAGTTATTGTTCCATATGTACAACCTGAAATTAAGGATCTACCTCCAGTTAAAGTTACTGTTGGTCCAGATGGTAGGGAAACCAATATGAGTCAGGAGTATTCCATTCCAAATAATTCCGTTCCTTCGCCAAATTCTTTATCTAGTGTAAATTTGGCACAAGTAAACGACATAAACAGTTCACCATTCCCGCTACCAGAAGGTAGTCAGCCTGTTGAGCAAAGGATGCCTCAATTTATGAAGACTAACAACATACCAGTTAATGTTAGAGTTATGCCACCACACCCAAACAACCAATGAATTAAGGATAGAGTGGGAAAAGGAAAAATATTGAATATATAATTTTAAAATAGAAAGATGGAATTAAACGAGAGAATAATAAAGTATTAACAACATACAATTTTAATATCATTGTTTGTACTTTATTTTCCATGTATTAACAAGGCAAAAATAAGGTCCATTACTTTTTTATTCAATCTTACTTGTAGTCGATAAATAAACCAATAGAAGTGTCATTATAATCATATTTAAACAAAAAATACTTATCAATAATATTATCGTCATTTTTTTGTCATTTTTTATTAAATATCGTGTATTTGTATTGGTCTCGTTAGTATCATTATCATTACTGACTAATATGAGCAATAAAAGTAGTCTTTAGAGTTTACATCTCTGATTCACCATTTAAAAAAAGAAGAGAATTAATTTAGTTGCTAGTGTAAATAAAATATAATAATGATGATATTGCTCATTTTTATAGCGTTATTGTATGTTACCTGGCTTTTGTTATAAAATATAGCATTTTACACTTAATATCAAGTGTTCATAATTTTTGATTCAAAATATCTGAACCATGTATCTGGGACAACTGATTGGAATAATGATTCAATTGTTTCATAGTATGATGCAGAATCACTTTCATTTAATTCTCTTATGCCCAAAATCGATATTTCCAGTTTCAAAAATTCATCATTGGTTACATCAGAATTCAAATTCTCCTTTGATTTGTTTAATATTTGAATTTTTATGATTATTTTGTTTTCTTCTATTTCTTCTTGAATAACTTTTACCAAGTCACAATAATTATTCCTTATATACTCCAGAACGTCACTTAAAGCTTTAATATTAGGAGTCATGTATTTGTTTGCCTTTTTTGCCTAATTAAATTAACGAGGAAAATGAGTGAGTTATTTGTAAATTCATAGATATGTATGTATATTTCTTTTATTGCGCTTTAATTATAACCAAAAACTGATAAAATTACATGTATTACACAAGAATAACCTACCTTAACTTGATTGAATTCATATTTTACCCGCCAACAACAACGCAATTTGAATGAAAAAGAGTAATCGCTGTTAGTCCTGCCAAAACACAGCAAGCTTGTTTATAATAAACAAACAAAGAGTCCATTTTTACGTCCAAGTTCAGGACAAAACTTCAAATTACTCAATGAGTGAATTGAGCTTATTCAGGTTTAGAGGCGAAATTAGAGTCAATTATTAAAGAAAATATTCCTTAAACAACACCCGCTACTTCTGTTAAATACGATTCCGTTTCGGTTGAATACATAGTTATTCTTGCATCGTTCTTCTTACACCTGTTTTATTCCATGTTTACTTCATTCATATCTTGTCTCACCTTTGTTTACTTTAAATGGTCAACATGCACTTTTTTTTTATTTTTAATTAAAAAACAATTACCGCCTAAACACCCCATATGAATAAATACATGTGGAAGAATAACCGGTACTGGTCAAAAGTAAAAGTAAGTAATAATAATACGTGCCATTGCGCATGCAAAAATAACAATAATGGTGATTAAAGTAATGTAGTAAATGGCATAAGTAGCTAGAGTAAATTATAGCATATAGTTGGTTACAACTACAATATATTGCATATTAATTTATTTAAAAATCAGAAACAAACTGTCAAGATTGGCAAAAAGGTTCAACTCAATTAACGTAAGTTTTTTTACTATTTGGATTAAATTTTAATATTTGCATTTGACTATAATTGTGTCAATACTACCAACTGGATGAATTATTTGGTCTTAGTCTTGGTTCTTTTTTTTGTATAATTAAGTACAGTCTCTATACAAGAAATAAAAATCGAAAATATATCCTATAAAACAAATATAACTTCTGGTAGTTAATAGTATAATGAAAGTTTGAATATGGATGAAAAAATATCAATAACAAAATATTTGCCATTCATTGTAAGTTTGAAATATTATTAAATATTCAAGTGCAAAGCTCAAAATAGAAGACAATAACATTGATCATTATAAAGTGTTTTCTAATATCCACAAATGAATATTCAACTCATTTTAAAACATTTGCTGACTTTTTTAATAGTTTGTGTTAATTTTGACAGCCGTTCTTTACTTTATATACTTTGCAGTAAGTTGAGTAATGTAATTACTTTAAATATTCGAGGTTAATTTATTTTCAAGTTCCACCTATTGCCACTTCTGCAATTCGGGATAAACAAATCGTTTAGAGTTGAGTCCAAATACAATGAAGGTAAGTTATGCTTTACTTTGAGTAAAAAAGATATTTATTACCATTTCCGGACAAAATGACCTTTTTTTACATTAGGAATAAGAGATGCAATAATAATAAATATATTCTTTATTTTATATGCAATTTCACTACTGAAATCATTTCTTACAGATGCAGGAAAAATTCCGGTTACTGAAGAGTGGAGAAATACACCAGACCCAAAACAAATACATGAACGAAAAGATGATGGAAGATTGAGATTTTGTAAATACGAGTTGGTATACAAACCAGATAGAGCTCATTACTGCCGTCAACTTCAGAGAAATGTGCTAAGGATGGATCACTATTGCCCATGGTTTGGAAATTGTATTGGCCACTATAACTATAAATATTTCTTTTTGGCATTATTATATGGTTGCATATCACTGGCTTACATGATGTTCACACAGATAGGAACACTGTCTAATATTTGGAGCGATATAAATATAACATTTGGGCATTTATATCTAGTCTCACTCGGCACATGTTTTTGTGTTGTATTACTTATAATAGTGGTACCATTTTTCCTTTTTCATGCCTATATTACATCTAGAAATGAGACGACCATTGAATTTTGCGAAAAAAGAAGTAAAGAAAAGGTAAGTTTGAGTAAGAAACTTCACAATTCAGTTATTATGCAAATTTTAGAGTTTTACTTACAACCAGGGATTATATAAGAACATTCAAAGCGTTTTTGGAAACAATCCCCTTCTTTGGTTAATTCCATTTGGGCTTCCTCCAACAGAAGGTCTTTTTTTTCCCATTACGAAAGTAGTTGCTAATCAGATTTAATATTGTCCTTGCAATTTGTATATTGCATTTACAAATAAGTAAATATTATCCCTTCTTTTTTTTGCCAATTCTTACTCCAAATTAATTCCATTCCTGTATTGTACCAACTCGCGCAAAAAGGTGATTCTGTTCTAAATATATTCCTAATAAATATGTGTTTGTAATAAAGGATAGTTATTTGTTTTCGTATATAAAAACATTTGAAAAAACTGCAAGTAAATGGCAGTGTCTAAATCATAACTAACTTATTTCAAATATATCATTTTTATTTACTTTAATCCGCTATAAATCCCAGACATCCATGCAACATGTACATCAGTGCATTACTGCATGCAGTGAATACAAAAAATAAACAAACTTGTACATAAAAGCAAATATGTCAAAAATGTATAACGCAAACGAACAAAAATAAAAATACATAAGCTGGAAAACAAACTTATTTCCGACACGTGTGCATAATAAATGCATTATATATACACATCATATTTGTAAATATATTATTGACAATATATTGTTTATTTGAATCATTTAAGAGGAAAAATAGAATACTTAGAGGTTTGTGGGGCGTTTTTGGTTCAATACTCTGTGCCCCATATCGTCAAAATACATAAGAAAGATGATTTAATGAAATTACCGCCTGTATATTATTTATAGCGCCTGAAGTGGAATTACTTGATATATTTATCCACACAAAGGGGATTTAAATTTGAGGTAAAATTAATTAAATAATATGAAAAATAAATGGGGGGGGGGGGGTTAAAAGAATAGTTGAGAGTAATAATTCACTTAAATGTAAATGTATATTATATTGCAAATAGCATATACTATTTGAGTAAATATTTTTGAATTAAATTAAAAAGGTGAGGGGAGAAAATAGGTGTAAGTATTAATACCTCACACTTTTTTGGTCAAGTTTTTTTGATCAAGTTAATAAAATAAGTTAAATTTAAGAGTGCGATAAAATAATAAAACATCACAATAAACTCTGGGTTGATTGTTGGTATTATTGACAATATCATAACAATTTACTTGATTTTAGAACTTTGTACACAAATAGGTGTATACACAACATAGTGAAATTATAATTGAAAATAAAAGTTATAAATAAAAAAAAGGTATTTTCAGTATACAATAATGAGTAGTGAGCAGGCAAATTCACAGACGTTGTCTGCAGAGCAACAACAAACTCAGCAAGTTCCTGGTGCACAAATTCAGATGGGTGTCACTGGCGGAGTCTCTTCTGCAGGACTCCCATACAGTACAAGTATGGGTCAGAATCTAATGTACCAATCTGTTGCTACAAGTGGTAGTGGTTACTTCTTCCCACAAAATGGGATGGCACCAGGTGCAATTGGAGCAGGAGCCTATACAAGTGTTGGGATGCCGAATATGTATGAAATGGATCCGAATATGTTTGCTGGAGGTTATGCAGCTCCATATGGTTCGGCAATGGGGAGCAGTTTTTACTTGCCAAATCAATATGGGAGTTCGGGTATGATGGCCATGCCATATACATATGACCCATATGGCTTGATTAATCCTGGAATTATCCCTCCTGTTGCAACAAAAACCGTAAAAAAGAAGAGATCAGGATGCTGTTAAGCAAAATATAAAGAAATAAGTTCTTTTTTTCTTGTTTGTTTTCTTCTTTGTATTTATTTGCAATATAGAAAGTAATATAGAATGAAAACGAGAATGAGATATGACTACATATAGCATTTAAAATAGGGACAAGACTAATTTACTGCTGCCGCTATAATGTAATGTCAGGATTTTCTCCCTTATTCTCTTAAAAACGTCCTTTGAACTATTTGTTTATTTGTGGATTAGTAGAAAAAATGCTAAATACTAAGAGTGTCTGGAATTAATGCAGATGCGGAATGTGGTGTGATGCACTGCAAATACAAGTACATATATACGGGAGGAAAAGGACGAAAAAATTTAGAGACTCAACTAAAAATACACCCTTGCACATAAAGTTTAGTGTGTTAGGGGACAATTCATTGAATTAAAAGCCTTCTTGCTGCTTGTCTGACTCTAATATCAAAAGAAGGAGTTAAAATAGGTTGGTTTGCATCGTGGAATGGATTCATAAGCACTTTTACATATAAATTTCTAACTTCATTAAAGAATTGTCTTATACTTTCACTATTTTTTCCGTGATGTAATAATAAAAACTTCGCGTGTCCAGGAGTTACATATGCTGTTATTTGGGTGTCTCCTATTTTATATATTGTTCTTAAGTACCTGTAAAATTTAATGCAAAAGTCAGCGATTAATTAATTGAACTTATTGTTATGTTCATAGTCTTCCCCACATTTTCATAGCAATCACACAATGGAGATGTGTGTGAGAAAACTGAGGGAGAATAAATAAACTAATATATCCGATTAAACGGCCGAAATATGCAAGCAAGTAATTCACATAGTAAACTTACAGTGCCGAATTTTTCCATATACTGTCATCCAAAGCATCTAAAGAAGCATGGATGAGCAACTCATCTGCACATCCATTTAAGTCTGCCTTTCCAGCGTTGTTTGAAAGATCAACCTCATAAAGAGGAGAATCGTTTTTTCCAACTATTGTAAAAATTAAACACTCCATATTTCCTGGAGTTGTCATAACTTTATTTCCTTTCAGCCAATATACTCCTAAACCAATTCCTTTACGATCAACAAGTCTGCTGTTAAGCTATGAATAATATTCTCTCTTATTCTCTTTATGTTTGTATCTAAATATCATTCTAAACTCTGAATATTTTCCTTTGCTTTTGCCTTCGCTCTCACTCCTTACCTCCTCCCACTCTAAACTTCACTTTCTCCCAACCCTAGTACAATATCACCTTGTTGCCTCCGCTATAACAAATAGGTATAAAGAAAAGGCAAAATCCAAACTTGAAAATTAAAAATAACCTCTTTGTATTATAGAAACGTGTCTGTTATTTTATTTACACTAGTTTTCATGAAATCATAAAATATGGAATGTACCCGCCCAATTTTTTTCCTTTTCAAATTAAGTTCGAAAATAAGATTCACTAAATACATCCATTTCTATAGAATGTTTTGATCTTTCTGGATGCCATGCCAAAAAGCCATTCCTATTTGGTCCTTTTTTTAAGTTATTAAGATACTCCCCTACAATAATGTTTTATTTGTTTGTTTAACAAACAGTCAAATTTGAAAACAATATTGCTTATGTCATACATGTAATGATGCATTTGATGTAAATAACATACTTATTCAGATTTATGAAAAATGGCAGATGTTTATCAAAATGTATTCATCACCCCATGCATACATATGTGAAGCCTCGTCTTCCCAAAACTTACCTTTTTCAATGCATATTCTTTTCCTTGTTTTTGGATCCTTGTACGTTGCAACACATTCTTTGTCTTTTCCATACTCTTGAGGAAGTCTATGATAACTAGAGCTATCAAATGCGACATTTATTGTTGGATCTACTCTTGTTTTTGTATAAATTTCCTCTTTAATCATAAGTTTACGCATTTATAAAAAAAACGAAAAGTTAAGTTTTCATTGTAGACAATAGATTCGTTCTTTGCTAATTTGAAATGTGTAAAATGACTTACCGTATGTTAAACACTTCGACTCAAAACCTATTCTTACCCAGTAACAGTTTCCATTTGTGTCGTAAAAATAAGCTAAATGATTGTATTCTGATGTTCCATAGTGTATTCTTTTAATATTATTTTTTTTAATGTGATACTTGAATATTTCCTGATCAGCAACTAAAATACCGATTTATTTTGTTTATTAACAAAGCTGTTATCATTATTCCACTATCATTACTTATGACATCTTAAGCATACCTTTTAGTACTAATATCATTAGTAATAATAATGATTTTTTTACTTACAATCAGATTCAGGTATTATTGGAGTATCACCTCTCTTTTCCGCATCAATTGGTGACTTTATTTTTCTCACAACTGTTTAAAACGTTAATCTATGATTGTTCAATTTTAGTTGCTTTCATTTTACTTGGAATTTATTTTAGCTTGTTTCCTTTTTTCCTACTCTACATGTATTCTCGAAAGCAATTCTACCTAACTTACCCTCATGTTCTATATTAGCATTATTTTCTTCTCTATTCTTCTTTTTCTCCTCCTCCAAATGCTTTTTCACTTGGAATTCACCTGTTCTGTCCTTAAAGTTGTGTTTATCGTAGTTAGAATACTTTATAAACTCCTTATATGATTCCTGATTTCTATCGAGTTAGTTTGTTTTTTTTGTGAAAAGAAATAACACGAATATAAACAAAGATAACGAATGAGTGGTTATATTAATTGATCGATGGAAGAGTTAATTAATTAAGTGATAAATATATACATAAAAAGTTAAGCTTTGTTTTTTCTCCCATCCACTTGCATACAACCACACCATTACCTTAGCTGTTAATTATTCTCTTATTATTAACTTACCCTCTTCTTTCTTTTTCTGTTTCAGCAAACTCGGCTTTTTTCTCGTGAAAATTCCTGAAATGGTACTCATCTATGTTGTCCCTTTTCTCTTTCTGGTCCTGTTTGCCTCTCAAAGACACATCTTCTTTTAAAGATGGTGTATTATAACCTATGATGGCTTCTTCTGAAATGTAGTAGGGATAGTGAGTTAGAGGCGAAAAATTTGGGTATATCCTAGAGTCAAGTTGGGTCAGTATATAATTAGAAGAATCATATATTTGTGACTCAACTTTTATATTAAGTAAAACCAAAATCAGCATAACCTTTAAAAAGATGCACTTTGTTATAAGATTTGTTGAAGAAATAGCGACAATCTCAAGTGTCTTATTAATCATTTTAAAGTTTAACCAATAAGTAAATCTCAATTATAAATGGAACAATTTTTGATAACTACTATAGTTTTGAATTCTCAATCTAATCTGACAAAGGTCTAAATTTGATTTTTTATCTTTTTTATATATACAATAATCCGATTACAGTACATGCAGGCACTGAAAAAGACAATGAAATTGCATGCAATAAATAAATGTAAATAAGAATTACAATAATTAGTATATGATTTCAAGTGAAAAATTAAGTAATTTTTAATAAACAAATCCGAGACTGCGATTAAATAAAGCACATAAATGTACACAAATCTGGAGTTTAAGGTGAACATCAGTTAACATGAAGGAACTGGAAAGCGAAAATTCTAAAACATGGTCTGGAGATCACAATTTAAAGACAGAAAATGTCAATATAGACAATAAAGTTGGAAGTGATGAGGCAAACAATAATAAAAATAAGAATATAAAATTTAAAAAATACGGCACATTCTTGCTTTTAGGAGCATTATCTATAATAGCTATTTCCTTGGTTGCGTTAATAGCAGGAAGGTCTACTCACAACCCGGTGTTGCTTTATATACAAGGTGTTTTTCCACCCCTTAAAGAATCAGAAAATGGAAATATTAATCCAAAAAACACAGTTGGAAACGGCGAAAACAGACAACAATTTATTGAGAAAGATGGTTTATATATAGAAAATAGTCACTTTAGATCTGTATCTGATTTATATTTTAATAGACTGCTAGCAACACCATTAAGTAAAATGACTTTAACTATTCCAATAAATGATGAGTTAATTAGAAGTTACCAAATACAAGCCATTGACTATAACAAAAATGGTGATATGACATTCCATCTATCTTTAAGACATAGTTTAAAAATAAACAACGATACCATGATGCTACTTGACGACAAAATGAATGTAATCAATAAACTCCCAACTTATATTGAAGAACAAAATTCAAATAAATCAGACATAAACAAAAATGCTGAAAACAATCCAGATTTTGACAAATCTCTAGAGGCTAAACTAAGAAAAAATGATGAAGGAAGACGCCTACAACAAGAATACTACAATTATACATCTACTACAGAGTGGAGCCACAAACCCCAAATAGTTAACAATATTATTCCAACTTATTATCCAAGAAATCCTTATGTTCCTCCATATGGAAATCCATATTACTACGCTCCAAATATTCTGGTTCCATTTGTATATATATACTAACAACAAAATTGATAGCAATTCAAGTAGTATTAGTTATGGAATTATTTATCTTGCTTTAAATAAAGACGTAATTAACGGGGGTATATATTTTGTTTCCGTTTTTGTTGTATCAACATCACATTAATATTTTTTTAAAATACATTATTTTCTTATTTTCCTGCTTTTACTCATTAATAATTCAATGTTATTCAAAAATTCATCATTTAAAAGCTGCAATTGGCCAGAAGGAGCAACCAAATTCAAAAGCACTAAAATATCATCAGTATTTGGTTTGCCATTCAAGTTTTGTTTTTTTGACTCTTCTTTAAACTTTGATCCTCCTTTTCTCGTACTAAGAGACTTCTCACTCCAATCAACAACAAAATCAAGAACATATTTGCCTCTTAAAGGAAAAGTTTTGCTCCCGTCTATGACCATCACGAAAATAGCATTCAATTTTTTTGAAACTCTCCACAAGGACAAATAATTATCTAAATCAAATATTGGGCATAATCCCTCATATCTAATCGGGTTTAACATTGACATTTGCCTTATTATACAATTTATCACACACTGTCTGAATTCTTCATTGTCTAATTTTGAATCATAAACGTCTTTAAGTGAAATATCATTCTCATTTTGTTCATTGTTCCATTCTTTATCTGAAATTCTTTTAAACAACGATATTCCTGTATCAGAAATTACTTCCTTATTATTAAGGGATAATACATAAAAGCACTTCATTTAACCATATATTTGCATTATCTATTCTATACTCATAGTCAATACACCAATCATACATCATTTATTACTCTTATGATAATTTTCTCCCACTACTTCCACTAGGTTCTGTCCATTATTTGTTTATATTTCTTCAATAATAAAGCGTTCTAACTCTTTTTCTTCTTATCTAATTTGTCACAATATAATATATTATGTATTTACTGCCACAACCATCCAACCATAGTCTATTATCTCTAAAAATGACTTAATAAATGTGGGTTGTTTGCATTTAGCTGCAATAAAAACCATACAACTGTGCAACTGATGCTCAAAAATTTGCCGTAACTGTGAAAACAATCTTATGCCAATTAATTAGGACGAAAAATATAAGGAAACCTTAAAAACAGGAAAGAAAGCCCCACAAAATAGCACGCGCCAACTAATTTGTTGCATTCCCCACATATGCATCACTTAAAAATAGAAACCGGTTAGCGGAACTAAAGGGTTTTAATGTTAAAATTTGATCCATAAAACAGTGTCATTTGTCTTTTATATTTCTGATCATAGTTGTCTTTGTGTATTTTCCTTGAAACCCATTTTAACTTTTTACGGCATTTCTTTTTGAAAAAATGCAGACACAAACATAAAAAGTGCTAGATTTAAACGAGAAATTTATATAAGTAATTAAGAACTAGACTAGATTAAATCATTAACTTAAAGGAGCAAATATAAAACAAACAGGAATAGCAGCCCTATTACACAGACTCTGTTTAAGCTAACCGTTTTACATTGTATATTTAGTCACAACAATAGTTTTATTCCATAGTCTTCAAGCATCAATTCTCTTTCCCCTTTCTTTCCATCGTTGTTCTCGTACATAGATTGTCTTTACTAACTGTAAAGGGGAGGAGAACTAGCACTATTGTGACTGTTCTCATTATTTTGATTATCAACACTATTATTATTATTATGGTTGGTATAGTTATTGCCTATATTACAATTATCTGTATCACCTTTATTATTGGTATATTCACATATTTTATCATTAAAATTAGTGTTTTCATTTGTATTATACGAAGGGAGTTTCCTGTTTTCATTTATAAAGTTAATTAATTTGTTTATTCTTTGATGAAAAATAAGAGTATTATTTTCTAAACTTTTCATTTCCTGTCTTTTATTTGCCTCAAGCTCTTTTGAAATATCAACTCTTGACTTTTTTTGTCTTAATTCATCCACTTTTCTTAATATTTGAGAATAAATTTCGTTCTTTTTAGATAAAATTTTAATCAGGCAGACTCTTTTATTCTCAAGATACTTAATTCTGGAATACAACTCCTCGTCACCCAAATTCTTATAATCCATTCCTACCTCATTTTCAAACTTATTTTCCTTTTCTACACGTTCATCTATTATATCTCTCAACTTTTTTCTCTCCTTTATAATCTCTTTTCTGATCCTGTATTTCAATCCATTTGGTATTTCAGTATCCAAAACACACTTTCTAATAGATTTTCTACGATTATTTGGCAACATACCAATATTAATCACTTCACTTTCAAGCAAATACTTGCCATTAACAAATAATATATGTATTTATACTAATAACAACTGTAAATATTCCTATTATAATTCTGTCAAAAAAACTTTTTTTTCTAATATTGCTATTTCTTTTTAATAAATGCGAATTTAGTATAGAAAACAAGTTACCTTATATATTATCAGATGCCTTCAAGTTACTAATCATAAGCATCTCGAGTTCCAAAAGAAAATGTTATATTTATTATATCAAAGTCCTATCTTCACCAATTTAATGTCAACTTTTAATTTAATATTACTTATTCATTAAAGGTTTTGACAATAAACATAATGTTTGGCGCCACTTCGAATTATTCGATGATAATTAAAAAAAACATGTGAACCTTAAAATAAAAAAGTAATAATAAACAATAAAAATAGAAGTACATTTGAATTAAATTTTTTATGTACAACATAAAATATTCAACTCACAGTTATTTTCTTTAATAGTTGTTATTTTTGTCTCACTTAAATTAGAAAAAATAAAATGAGTACAAGCACACTTAGATTGGAAAGTTTAGAATATGATGAAAATAATAATAGCCAGGAGTATGGTAGTTTTAATAATGGATCAAATTCTATCCATACTGACTGGTCCGTTTCGTCGGACGGCTCTTCCCTGTTACATAAAAGTACAGGAGTTCATATTACACAAGAAGGAACAAAAGGACTTGATTCAGAATATGGATTAGGTGATGTATATGTATCATTAAAAGACTTTGACGTTAATCCAACACCATTAGGTCATGGAAGAAGTTCTGTTGTATATAATGCAATCCATAAACAATCTGGAAAAGTAGTAGCAATTAAAGATATATATGTTGGAGATTTAATACACCAAACTCAATTATCTGCAGAAATACATTCATGGAGATTGACAAGTTACTGTCCATTACTTGTGCAATTTTTGGGAGCATTTATAAAGCCAAATAAAAATGTTGTTTGTTTGGTAATGGAATATATGGATTTTGGTACACTAAGTGACATATTATATAAAAACATAAACAAACCTAATACAAATTTCATAGGTATTGATGAAAAATACTTGAAATTTATTGTAATGCAAATAGTAGATGGGCTTGTTTACCTTCATCAGAACAATAGAATTCATAGAGATGTCAAATTAAATAATATATTAATAAATCAAGATGGAGCCGTTAAAATAAGTGATTTTGGTATTTCAAAGTTAATTGATAAAAATACAGCAAAAGGCAGCAACAAAAATATATCCACTTTTGTCGGTACACAAATATATATGAGCCCTGAAAGATTACAAGGCAAATCATATTCATTTTCAAGTGATATTTGGGGTTTGGGAATATGCCTATTTGAAATGGCCGTTGGCATTCATCCATTCAAAAGTCTAAGTTTGTTTGATATGGTTTATATTTTATGTGAGGATGACAGTTCAGATGATAGCTCTAATAGTAATAAACATTTCCTAGATAAAATTACTAAAAAGTATCCATTACCAGACAGTCTAGCTAATAACTATGACTTCTACTCCTTCTTAAAGTGCTGTCTTGAAATCGATCCTGATAAGCGTTCGACTGCTCTTGAACTACAAAAATCTAATTGGATTACTCAAGGTACTTGCAATAGACTTGAATTTTTAGATTGGCTTATAAACATTCAAAAACCTAATGGCAATTTGTGAATCAGTCGTCCCCCAGTGGGGCTCGTGGTGCAGTGGTAGCTACGTGTGCTTTGCATGCACAAGGTCCCGGGTTCAATTCCCGGCGGGTCCACTTTTTGGTAAAACCTTGGCTATGTCAGGCGCGTTTGTTCTATTCGATACTATGAATTTCTCCAATAAAATTTAAATAAAAATTTTGTAAATTTATGTTAGTAAAAAATCCTATATTGTTGCTAGTATTTAACTGACTCAATAAAACATACTTTGTCTAACTTATTTAATCCTCTCTGTTCATTGTAGCTACTTCATCATTGTTTGTTGTTTGACATCCAGAACGGGACTATCTAAAGTATAATACTAGCTTTAAACTAGCGTGAACAAATGGTTTAGATGGTTTTACTGGAAATAGATACAGGTCTGTAATGCCAATATCTTATTCTACTCACATAAATACATATATGGTGAAAGACTGTTGTCGGCGATATATTGCTTTTAATAATATAAACACTGTATGACTTGATGATAAACTATTTTTATTACAGAAAAAATGAGTATAAGAAAGGTAGATTATAAGAATAGAAAGAAAAAAAGCAAGAGTGCTGCGATAACATCGGTTTATGTAACGAATCTTCCCAAAGATATAACTTCGGATGAAATGAAAACATTTTTCTCAAGAGGTGGAATAATAAAATTAGATCCTGAAACTCTCGAGCCAAAAATAAAGTTATATAGAGATGAAAACACCAATGAATTTACAGGAAATGCACTAGTTGTATACAAGTTTGAACAAAGTATTGACATTGCACTAAAGTATTTGAACGATACTGAAATAAGGCCAGGACACAAAGTAAACATAGAGAAAGCAATATTTAGCAAGAATGAGTCAGCAAAAAAAGACAAAAACCTTGTTAAAGATAGTGATCAAATTACTAAAAGAATGAAGCAAATAAAAGCAGCTGAAATGGAGGAAGAAAGGCTTTTATCTTGGAATAATGAGCAGTGCCCCTCAAATTGTGACAAGGCTAAATCTAGAATTGTGGTATTAAGAAAGATGTACTCCAGAGAAGAAGCTGTAAAATATCCTGAGAATGATCCCTTTTACAAAGAATTGGAAGATGAAGTTCGTGAAGAAGTATCAAAGCATTGCCAAATTGTAAACGTTACTTGCATTCCAAGACATCCATTTGGCATTGTGTGCATAAAGCTCAAAAGCCAGCAGGATGCTGAAACTATTATTGACATTTTCAACATGAGATACTTCGATGGTAGGCAAATTGAGGCTCATATTTATGACGGTACTACTGACTTTAAAGTTTCATGCATATAATTTCATTTATATCTTTTCTCCTGCTTTCACTTAATAACCTCAACATGTTACCGCTCTCTCCGTGTTACCGCCGAAATGCTCATTAATTAGGTACCGTTGAAATTATTATGCCGCCTGAATGTGAAATTATTTAAGAAATAAGATAGCTTGTGGGATTAATATTGATTTTGTATGTAAAAAATCGTACAAGAATAAATGAGTGAATGGGACATATAGATTCTGATATAGTACGCAAGACACGGTGCAAGTTATATAGTGAAGAGGGTGCATTTTTTCACCTACAAATTTTACCCTCCTTTTGTTTGCTTAAAAGGTACACATGTTGGGACTTCGCATTTTAATATTAAATACTTTGCTGGTGTCTCTAGTTATTATCATCAACAGCAATTGTGTAGGTGGCAATGTGCTGATTAATACAGATAATCGCAATGCCGGTGGAATTAATAAACATGAAATGATGCCAGAAAGGGCACCAGAACTAATTAACATAGATGACTTACTTGAAATTGAGGATTCTGATAACGAATCAGAAGAGCCTCAATATAATAATAAAAAAGGTTTGTTCTTACTTGAATGGCTTAGGGAAATGCGAACATTCATTCCTTCAAATCAGTTTATTTTTGATCTTCATTCCAGGTCAGATGAATATTTTTATTATGAAATAAATGATGAAAACCCGAATATATTGCTTGGTTACTACTGCACAGATGATACAGAGGGTAGTATACATGTGACTATAAATAATCCAGAATCTAAAAGAATATTCAGCAAGCATGGGTGTGAAGGCGTCTATAATAACAAATTACAACAAAAAGGAGTTGATGATGGAAGAACTTCACATAGAATTAAGGGAACATACACCATTATATTCTCAAACCATCGTTGGCATGATACCATTAGAGTTTCTTTCTTGGTTGGAAATGATTCTAAGAAAAGCATAGCTGTGGACAAAAAGAATGTAGATGGATTAATATCTAAAATTGAAGACATAGATAGTGTTATAAGCGCCATTTATACTGAAAATCAGTACATTTGGTCACAAACCAAGACTAACCTAAATAATATATTTAATGCAGATACAAAACTTGTATTTTACACGATTATTCAAATATTTACAATCGTCTCTGCATCTGTGCTTCAAATCATATATTTAAAAAGGATTCTAAAGGGTGGATAGTAAAAAAGGAAACAATAAGCTTGTTTCTGAATACATAAATGTAACTATCTATCTTATTATTATTTTTATTCTGTTACATCTATTTACGAACGCTTTCGCCCCGCATGCATGCATTAATGCCTTTATATGTCTTCTATTGGTTCAGTGGTGGCCCGCCAGATACCTATGCGCTCTGGCGCCTATGGTGATACCTAGAGGTGCGTAAAATGCAAAACACACAGGATTGGAAATTAGTTATCAGGGAAAATCTTCATAGATGTGATATAAGTAATACAGAGAAAAAGCAATCGAGTTTTTTTCCGCGAATAGGTTTGGAAATTGAGAATTATTTTGAAAAATTTGACTTACATAGATGGCTATAAATCCTGCCTTGATTCCAAATGAATTAACTGAAGTTTATGCCCCGGAAGGGCATGACCCAAGTTCTTCGATAATAGCATGCAATTTTCCAACAGGAACTACAGTGGATGAGTGTTCTGCTTTTATGTCATGGATAGGGCCTGTTATATTCGTTGAGAGTGTAAAATCCATTCAACGCGAGACGAATTTTGTTGTGGTATTTTCTTCACCTGAGCCAGTGGTGAAGGCACTTGAAGAAGAGTTGATATATAATGAAGGAAGCAGAATATACTGTAGAGTGGTTGACGAGAAGCCAAATATCTGGACAAGCATTTCCAGTTTTATCCAAGGTATTGATCAACAGTATGGTGCTTCCGACCAAATATCTAATTTCATTAACCAAACAGCAGGTAAGTTTTACTTTTCTCTCATAAAGACGTAGTTCTTCCCAATGCTGTTATGTAATCAAAGAGGTATAATGGGATGAGATATGTGTTTTCTTCTTAATTCGCTATTCCAAGACCAAACTTTCTTATAAAGTGAAAACCAGATTGTTTTGTTCCATAAATAGCGTAAAATAATCGTTGTTCTTTTTCAATAAAAAGGAAAGAATAAATGAATGTATCGGAAGTTAAAATTTACAAACGTTTTATATTTATTGGATCAATATAAACAGACGTTTGGAGTCACCTTTAATGTCCGATTCTACACCTGACAAAAACCAAGTATTATCATTTCTACTTAATTGTTAATAATATTCCCATTACTTGAAGTAACAGCACTTGGTTTGCAACTTTGTCTTTAGTATGAAACTTGCATTTTATCTAATGATGAATAATTAACTAACCTACAAACAATTAACGTAATACTGTTTATTATCCGTTCAAAACTAACTCGTTTTGCTCACACAGTTCCGGCATTTTACTCAACGACGGACCAGGTAAATGAAGGAATACAAAACATTATGTCTTCTGACATATCAAATAAAATGGCAGAGGGTATAGCGAATCTTTCAAATCAAATCAAAGAATCAGTCTCAAATGCCACGAGTGCTCTTTACTCCCCGCTATAAATTCTAGTATAAGGGCTACTTATCTCAATGCACTGTTATTATGACATGTATGCATGTACATTTAAGACGTGAATAAATTCCCTCTTTTTGTTGAGGCGATACCGTTGCTAAAAAAGTAGTACTACTACGCGAAACTGAAATTAAATTATTATAATTTCTCCTTTTGTCCTCGCTATTTATAATTCCTTTATATTTTCAAGGATAGCTCCTGCTCTTGTAGTAGTCATATAAAAGCAGTATAATTCCGGCAATAATGTGAAAATATATAATGTATGCTTGGAAGCTGAGATTATTTTAAGTCGTTTTGTGTAGATGTGACAATAAAGGTTGGTTATTTTTAGATTGTTAGATGAATGTGAAAAGTGTTTGGGTTTGAGGAAAAAGTGTATGTAATTTAATTGAACTAAATTATGTTAGCTTGTTAAACATACCTTGTTGATTCGTTTGCTCTTTCAAGAGAATCAAAATGAGTTTTGGAGGCATCTAAATTATCAACTGCATCTCTTGCACTAGTAAATATGGAGGTACATATCTCTGACTGCTCCTGGATCTTGCTTGAAAAAAAGCTCATTAAATTTGAAATTTCACGTAATTGATTTTGAGATTCTCTTAATGCATCTATATCAGAAGTAAAATGGTTTAGTAGTTCTTGAGCCATTTTTTCCATTTCTGGTGATAAATGACAGTCTAAGCCCGAATCATCAAATATTTGAGAATCAATATTAGTTTGAACTGAACTAAAGCTATAACCTTTACTATTATTAAACCCAACACTGTTCAATTTAGCCGTAAACTTATTCTTTCTTCTGTACTTCTCATCTAACTCTTTAGCTATTTTAGACTGCAGCGAAGATGAAAGTTCTCCAAGCAATGTATACATGCAAGATACTATTAATACTCTATGGGAGTATTTGTCCTCATCACCTAATTTACTAATATTGTTATTATCACCTTCCCGTTTTAAATAGTACTTGTTTTCCAACTCTAACATTTTGTTTTGACATATTTGTATTTCTTGTGTTAAACTAGATCCCTTCTTATCTCCAAAACTACCTGCGTTTCCTCCATTTAATATATCATTTATATCTCTTATTTCCTCTTTCTCAAGCTCATTCTTTATGTTCACTATGTCCCTGCACTGAAGTAATCAGTTATTCGTTAGAGTTCAGATAAGGTTTTTTTCATGCGTAACTTCATGAAAATAAACCTTTATTCATTCTCTCTCCGATCTATGCCAAACTTACTAGATTATTCACATCATTTATAAATTCCGATACTCCTTGTTCTAAAAACTCTACTTCACCATCTCCTACTTCCCTCACTATTCTTTTGAATTCATCAGTTCTGTCAAACATTTTCTCATTTCTCTTAACTTTCCTTCTATATATCACTCCTTTTTTTTGCCAGTTCTGTAAACAATTGTTCTAGATGCTCTCGCTTCAAAAGTACGCCATTAAAAATTTCATCTTTTAAGGCTATATTTCTTTGGATTATTGCATATATAATATATTTATATATACGTGTACTAATATAAATGTAACATATATTTATACTTGTTTCTTTAAATTGCATATAATTAAATATATACCAAGTGCAATTATACCGGTGCAAATAGATAAAAAAAAAGGTACCGACTGTGGGGAGTAGCGAGGAGAAAAATGAAAGGGAAAAAAAATTAAATTTAAATTTAGACTAAATAAACTTATTTGGGTGTACAGATAATTTTGCTTGGGAATATGTATAATATCTGAAAGAGGAAGAAATACTTAACAACGAGATAGGTTGAAACCGTTGGAAATAACAAGGAAATGAAGTAATCATACTGGTTAAGAGAAAAGACCAGCAAACCCCTGTGGTTTCCTTGCTTCAAAAGCTAAGAGAAAGCAGACGCAATTTTTGATTAAAAGTGTATTTGAATATAGAAATTACATGAATAAAGCAAGCAAATGTTAAGGAGAAGTTCGTTTAGTAGGTCCCCGTCTCCAGAGGTAGATGAGAAGTGTAGCGGTGTTTTAGATTCAGAAAAAAACGAAAATACAATTATAGAAAACAATTCAGCAGTTTCAGCTAGTGTTCTAAATTTAGAGACACAATTCTGCACAAATAGTAGTAGCACTAAGGGCGAACTGTCCAATGGCATCAGGCCCTCGGAAGTCTGCTGTTTTTCAAGCAAAAGTAACCAATATTCCAATGAGAATTACGTCAGAATCACGAATAAGAATGACGATCACTGTCATTACTCCAATTTAAATGAATTTGGAGAAGTGGATGATATGTTCAATTCAGAGAATGATAATTATGAGAATGTTGAAGAGGAACAAAAAACACAACTTTCTTTTAATCCCAAGTACAGCAAGCGACTAGAATGCGAGGATGACGAAGGCTACTATGTGAGTTATATAGGTGAGGTAATAGGAAATAAGTATAAAGTATGTAGCAACAGTATAGGTAAAGGGGTGTTTAGTAGTGTTATCAAATGCACAAATTTAAATACTAGAAATGAGGTTGCAATAAAAATAATACGTTTAAATGATATGATGAAAAGTGCAGGTGAAAAAGAATTTGAGATGTTGAAATTACTAAGGGGAATACCAAATGTAGTTCAGGTACAGGAAAGTTTCATACATCAAGGACATTTTTGTATTGTCTTCGAATGGCTTAATGAGACCCTTAAAAGCTGTATGAATAAGGTTTCAAAACATAATATTTCAAAGGTTAGGAATTTAGCAAAACAAATTTTTATTGGAATCAAACACATACACGATAAAGGTTACATACATACTGATATTAAACCAGATAATATTCTAGTCGACTCGGAAAGGATGAATTTTAAGATAAGTGATTTTGGCAATGCCATTAAGGAATCTGAAGCCACCCCTGCCTCTTATCTAGTCAGCAGATTTTACAGACCACCTGAGGTTATTATCGGAAGTCTAACTCCTTTCAGAAAGTCAGTAGATATTTGGAGCATTGGTTGTGTTTTATATGAATGTTTTACCGGTAACGTACTATTTAAAGGGAAAAGCAACAATGACATGATTAAACTGATTATTGAATTAAGGGGAAATTTTCCAAAAAAGATGCTTAAACAAGGAGTATTTTCGAAAAATCACTTTTCTTCAGATTTTGAGAAACTTATATGGAAAAACCAACAAGATATGACCCAATTTATAAACAACTCCAAGTCTAACTTGACTATATTCCAAAGTATTTCTAGTAATATTCAAAACAAGAAAGAGCTTCTTTCTGACATGGAAGTCACTTTAATCAAAAGATTGTCTAATTTAATCGAAAAATGTCTCGTTATTGATCCAAAAAAAAGGATTTCAGCCAAAGAAGCTCTTGAACATCCATTTTTTTCAGACTTGTCTAATTAAAATGAAAACCACATAGTTCTCCTTCATACTTTCAACAGTAATATACAGGATCAATATAGTCAGTGGTTTCCAGTGTTTTTAACTGAGCGACTATTATTTGTTTCTATTCTCGATTTTAATTCTAGCTTTGTTACTGCCCTCGTCCTTATCCTGGAATTGGTATTCGTATTAGTTGACGGTTTTAATGTTGAACCCGACTTTGATTTTGATCTCGTTCTTAGTCTATTTTCCGCTTCATTCTCCATTTGGTTATCCACCGAATTCTCAAACTCGTGTTCCATATCATCTTCTACCTCCGTCAAAATCCGCACTTTAGAGTTGTCATTATCCTTATCAATGTCAATAAGACCCTCTATGTCCCTAACCAACTTCTTCAAATAATCATCTCTCTCCCCACCAGTGAAAAAACAGTCGTCTCTTATAAATTTCAAATTTTCCTTAAATTTCTTTTGTGGAATTTCAAATGCTGTTCTGTCTCCAAAATCCATTTCAATCTTACACTCAATCTCCCTTAATATATGAATGAAAGAATCCCTTAATATAATAACATCTTCACACATGTCGACGCCCTTATTATCTATTACTCTCTTCTCAAGATCTATATCTGAAAATAATTTATTCGCAATAGTCCTAAAACCTATTTTTTTAAAATGTGTTGGGTATTTGTTGAAAATATAATATAAAAACAAAATCCCGTAAACATTTGAGTAAAATCTGTCGTTTTTCCTCTTCAAATAGATGCTTGAAAGAGCTTGTTTAACCTGAATTATTCCAAAAAGTAAAAGCTTGTTAACACTTTTTGAAATTCCAGAATTCCAACGAGCAACTCCAATTTTCTCACAAAGTGTTTCCAATAATTTGTAAATTGCAACTGTAAAGAACTTAATATGTTCAAATCCAAGAGTTACATAAGTTGAAAATAAATAAAGAAGTATTTGTTTGTCACCTGAAGAAATACGCAAATTGTTGTCCTTATTATCAATCAAATGGTCTATTGAAAAGATACCACTAATAAAATTACCTCCAATATCACGATTTTTTACTTTTGAGACCAAAATCTCACCCTGTGGTTCTAGTAACACCTCGAATTCGTCCAATGTTCCCGAAAAGTAAACCAAAAACAGCAGACAAGTCAATATTTCAACAGAGACACTCTGATTCTCCTTTGTTTTCAGATTTAAACACAGAAATATCCTTGAGATTCCTCTCATTGCTATTGAAGAAAGTCTGTGGGTAGAGAAGAAACAACAGTTTGCGAGTCTCCAAATACTACCAATGCCTTCGATTATATCATTACAAAAGCTAATGTTACCACCATTTCTCATTTGTCTAATAATAAGTATATCCACTATTGCTGAAACATATACCTCACAAAGTACCGAAACATAAATCGTATTAGAAGAACTTCCTCTATTATTTAAATCTAAAAGTGCGTTTTCCAGTCCTTTTACGAAAATCCACAAATTATCATTCTCAGAATCCACAACTATACTATCTAAATCACTATTCAAAATAAACTTTTCCTTGAATATTGTAGCTAAAGCCGTGCATCTTGCTAACAGTATCTGTGGTACTTCATGATCTTCCGAGTATTTAAAGAAAAAACTCATACATGGCTTTAATACAACCTCTGTTATGTGATCCGCCTCAACTTGACTTATTTCTGCAGTTAAAGACAAAAATGACTCAATTATAAACAACACTCTCATCCATCTCATTTCTATACTTGCTCTTATGTCTGTATAACTATGGTTGTTCAACTCTCTATTCTCCTTTTCATTATTAAAAGCTTTTTCCAATAAGTCTGTCAATTCACTAATTCCACGTTTTCCAATATCATCATCAAAATCGTCTGTTTCGTTTAATAAAACCTCCTGTTTAGGATTCAAAACATCATCCACAACTTCTTTGATTATAGATACAAATGTTTTTTCATTTCCTTCCATACAACTTTTTAAGGACTCTATTGAGGCTCGAATCACAGATCTATGCAAAAAATAGGCAACCCATTCACCACCCTTTTGGGATCTTACCATAGATTCCGGAGGCATCAATTCCGATTCGTGCAATTCCAATGAATCGTCTATTGGAGTGTATTTAAGGCAGTTTATAGATAATGCCTCAACCACTTTCATTACTTCTGGATCGCTCTTATCTAAACAGGTCAATATTAACAACATTTGTCTTATTATGAATGAATTGTTTGAGTTTCTTGAAATAGAAATTATCACATTTTCTATATTCACAAAGTCATATTTTTCACTTTCCAATATTTGATGCTTATAATTCTCCACCAAAACCCTCAATGCTAGTATTTGACTTGTTTTTAAATTTAACATTATCTCAGAATCATGGTCCCTATTATTACTGGACATATCATTACAAACCTCATGCGTTGTAACTTGTTTCACAAATGTATCTAAATTGCATCTCGAATGACTAATTAAACACGGAAGCAGGATCTCAGTTATAGCTTCTACATTAGAGGCTGTTAAACCACCATATTCTTCCAAATCACAGTCATGTTTCTCATCTGTACCATCACTTCCATTCTCAAAATATATAGAGTTAATCATATCATCCAAAAATGAAATAAATGAATTGCCATCAAAACAACCACCACCGTAATTTCCTGATATAAATTCCATCAGAAACTTCGAACAAGACGCTTTAACTCCAGAATTTCTGTCATTCAAACCAAATTGACAAACCAGCATAAAGTGAGGCCATAACATCCTTTCAAAAACCAGATTTCTAAAATTCACTGCATTTTTAAACAAGAATCTGTAAAACACCCTTCTTACTCTGTAATTCTCGTCTAACATACGTGAAAATAATATCATCATTTCTTTATTGTCCAAGTCTAAAATTTGAATGCTTTCTAAAGATCTCATTCTCAAAACATAGTTCTCCGATTTTAGCAAATCAAGCAGATGAATCTTGCCTCCACTAACTAGTCCCAAACTTGAAATCGCAATCTTTTTTGCCATTATCGACTTCTCTTTAAACACTATTTGCAACAGTAAATTGCATATCCCGTTTGTGTCCAACTCGTATTCACTTACAGATCTTACATGGTCTTTTTTTAATGATAACAGTTTTAATACAATATTCAAACAGAATAGGCACTTTAGTCTTATCTCGAAATCCTTCACATTCAGTCCTTCCATTAACACATCTTTTACCAATGTTTTTATTATTACTCCTTTCAATTTATCTTTCACTGAACAACCAAATACATTAATTTCTTGTCTTTTTATTTCCAAATCACGCAATACTCCTAACTCCAATAACAATCCCAAAACCCTTCGCACATTCTCGTCCTCAAAACTGTAATTCCTTATCAATAAAGCCACTGCGTTAATCAAAACCTCGCTCCCAAAGTCATTCGAATCTACATAATCGCTTAACTTTATCAAGGCATCTTGTTTTCCTATCTCTCCTTCCTGAAACTCAACTATTATTTTATCCATACTTGCCTTTATAAACCATCCAAACTTTGTATTTTGTCCCCACCTTTTGTTAGCTATCTTGTTATACTATTCGTTTTACGGGTTCTTTATTTTTTGTATGTGGAAGAAAGAAAAATTAGTTATACATACAAATATGTTATTCTCCTTCTTCACACTTTTTTTCTTCAAAGTACTTTTTTATTTTATTCACATTGATCCTCTCTACACACATGTTAATACCGGCATAAAGGTACCGAATGTGGGAATTTTATTGTTTTTTTAAAAAGACAATACGCATGCAACAATGTTATAATTATATTTAATTGAAAAAAACCAAACAAAATAAAAAAAGATCTAAAGTTACGAGTAACGTAGTTTGCGTTTACATAAATTTTGTTTATGTCATGTGAAGATTATTTCTATCTTTGGAAGGTAAATTAATGTAATTGAGCATGTTCATTTTCTGTTTTCATTTCAATATTTTTTTAGTTATTTGGTTTCTTCCCTAGCTTGTCATTCAAATAAAGCAGGTAGTCTACAATTTGTGTAAAAAGAAAGATCATTAATTGTTTTCGAAAGCGATCTTTGCGTTTCTAGAGTAGAAAAATAATCGGTTCCAGGGGAATAAGGTATATTAAATACTGAATATGGAATTTTTGCATTGAAATAAAATAGGCCTGTAGATCTCTCGTAATAGTTAAAATCTGCATTCTCTACGAACAATATGTGTCTTCTGTAGTCGTTTGATGAACACAATGATATTGCATTACTTAACTTTATATTTACCCTTTTGCACATTCTAAGCTCTGAATCATTAAATGCTGTTGTGTGAACCCTAATAAATATTTTATATCCTATTGGAGATATCAAGAGTATTTTAAACTCAAAGCAATGCTCATAACCACGTTTTCTCTCCTCTATTGGATAAATATATAATAACAATCCTACTATATTTAGAGGCCAACCACCTTTTAATATAGATATATGATCAATACTCTCACTATTTGAAACAAGTACTGGTTTTTCAATCAGATTAATTATTTTATCGAAAACCTGGCAACCAACTACCTTTTTTTTTAGACTCAACGATGTCTTTTTAGTTGGTATCAATCTTGAATAAGAATAGCCATTATCGCCATTTAGTTTTTTATTATTTCTAAATATTTTCATCCATGAAAGTCTAATTACCGTTCCCGGTTTAATTGTAGCTAAATCATCAATATCTATTCCTGAAGGTAGTGTTAATATTGAACAATTCTCTATCAAATCTAATATACTTGCTTCATAATTACTTCTTTTCAGCAATTCTAAGTACTTCCAGTAATCCAAAACCAACATTCTTGAATCTATTGATATTCTTCTTGTCGAATTACTATCATTGTTATTATATATACTACTATCACTACCCTGAGAGCAATCACCCTCTTGTGAATCATTTATAACATCATTACCACTTAAATTCCCAAAATTGCTTTTCTGAGACGACCTTCTTATCTTAAAGCTCTTCTCTTCCATTTCCTGCATCTCAATGTTAAGCGTTATATTCATCTCATCCTCATCTCTCGTTATATAGTGATAAATTCCATCCCTATTTTCATTATCTTCATCACACCCATTGTTATTTGCATCATCAACCAATTCCCTATAACACATAGGAAATACATGAATAACAACTATTTGAACCAAAAAAACTAAACCACCCCCACAATCAATACTGTTATTTATTTTGCTCTCCTTTATAGAGTGGCCGCTACCATTTCTTCCTACAACTAATGTTGATGTAGTAACCAAGTTTTTTAAACGAAACAATAATGGATTAAAATGAAAACCTAACTTAAAATTTTTTAAATTTAATACTGGTCTTATCATATTAAAACCATACAATAAATTCGGGTAATCCAATGTCGCTGATTCTATTTCCAATGGATGACCTAACTCTGTATTTGGTGACAACCAATTACCACCACATACAAATATATTTCTTGGAATATTTTCTAAATTTTTCATTTCTGGAAATACCGTGTGGATTTTTATTATATACCATCCGTCTGTACACGTTATTATTTTTCTTTTTTGTTGCTCACCCATCTCATCTACGAATTCTTTATCACTATGAGCCAATATTCTTAAATTTAATGGAACTGAAATTGTGAAATCACCCTCACATATTTTCACGAGTGGTGATCTTTTTGCATCAAAAAATTCATATATCGCTCTCTTGCATATTCTACTTAATATTCTTTTTATTGACGGACATCCTACATTTTCCAATATTTCTGTAGTATTTCCTGTGTTTTTGATTGTATTCTTTATTTTTCTTATCCATATCAAACACTCATCATATAATACCAGTAAATATTGTATTTGAAACCATCTTAGCCTATACTTGTGCATACCTTTTGGAAATATTGGATATTTGCTCAAAAAACTCTCTATTTCCAAATATATACGATCGTAATCTATTATAATATAGTCATTTATCCCTTTTTTTAACACAAATATGTATTTTTTTAATGTTTCTATCGACTGATCAATTAATATATATGTTGGTGATATTATTTTGTTACTATTTCCGTTCCTATCAATATTTATTATATCATTATATGCTACTTCACTATATTCCTGAAATAAATTGGGAACTATTAGTTCCTCCCTTTTTATTATTTTTCTTTTTTTTGGTGATTCGTGAATTATTTTATTTTCATTATTGTTTATTGTACTCGACGTGTTTGTTCTACCTAAATTATTTTTAATATTTTTGTGAATATTATGTATCTTAGTTACAATTTTTTGTGAATTATTTATTTTTGTTATATTATCATCACCAAAAGTAAGTTCTTCTCCAAATACTAACTTCCCTGCCTTCTTCATGCTTT
>NW_027125038.1:0-11985 GCF_009768925.1 Cryptosporidium bovis
AGCAAAACTTAATAGTTATCATAAGTTTCATGTTAACACTTTCCTTGTTTGCTTGTGGAATAATTCATTTATACTATTTGTTATTAATAAATGTTGAGATAATGTTAGAAAATAAAATGGCGAAATTAAACATACCGTAAAATTAACCATTTTGAATATATGCATCAATCAATGATATTGATTTTTTTTAAATTGCGAATCCGAATGAAAGAATATTTAGACGATAATTAGAACGGCAAGTTTTCTTTCTTAGTCTAATATATTGTATACATAATATTCGAAGTGGATAAATTGTTATTTATTTATTCAATAATAGTTACTTCCGATTTACTTGAAGAGTGAAAATAAGTTTTAAAATAGATAATTTTTGTTAAATAGTCATTTATTTTTTTTTCAATTTAATGGTAGATTTACACCAATTGGTTGATTAATATTGTTTCTATGAGTAATTGAAAAGGTGGGATTATTCATTAAAAAAAAGCATAACTGATATTAAATATTCCTGATGGGACTAATTTTATCGCTAAAATGTAATGTGATTTGTATATAACACAGGACTATGTTGTTTTCGAAGAGTGAGGTCAGTGGAATTGATTATAAATATGTATTTTTAATATTTTTCATTACATGTATTCAAACGATTGATTGAAGGTTATTCAGACAACATTTTTTTCACAAGGAAATCAAATGTAACTGTCTAAGCATAGAGTGAAAACACGGATTACAAATTTATGGTGTCTAAATCGTCAAGGCGTTATTTTTTCTTGATTGCAATTATATGATGTTTACGTGATAAAAAGACAAGATTTAACCGCAAGTCGAAGCTATTTTAATTTTTTTTCAATTCAGAAGAAAGAGAATAATCTGGTCGTTAATTGATTTGCTCCCACTATTACAATTGAAGTTATGGAGATGGTTAATAGTGAAATGCTTTATCAATACAATACCATTTCTCTATTTATCAACATTGAAAATTTGAAAACACTCACTGTTTAGTATGTACAGATGAACACAAACGACAAATAATATGTTTTATTCTAAAATCAAAAAAAGATTAACATTCAATGAAAAGAGAAATATAAGTGATGTTTTCTTTTGTTTCAAACGAGACACCTAGACTTAATTATAAGACACAGTTATTTTGCACTTGTAAATATATTAATAATGTATTTGATACTTGTATCGTTTTGTCTACTTTATTTACGTGTTAATATCTGTTTTAGGATATAATTAACTAAATTACTTGTAGTATATTTGCGGTCCCAGGAAGTGCAGATACTTTAGGCGGTCATAGCGAAGACTTTATATTTTTTGCCCTGAGTTTTAATTCTAGTAAAAAACAATTATCTTGTATCTAGATTGAAGATGGAAATTAATTAATTATTTGACTTGTTAATTAACATTTTATGTACATATGCACGACATACATTCGTTTTATTTCTCAATTAATTGGAAGATTATTCAAAACCGATCTCTATTCGAGTCGAAATGTTTAAACTTATTATGTTAGTCTCTGTTTTTTATTTATTTCGGTTTGAGTATTACGAATTGTCTCTTATAAGGTTAACTGCTAGTGGAGGGGGTCGTCCCTATTTGAGGTTTTGTTGTACTGGAGATGGGGATGATGGGGATGATGGCGAGGAGTGTGGACCTAATATTTCACCCCCAGATCGGAGTGTTACAAGTACCAATTGTCAAGGTTTGATTCCTCTTTGTGATGCAGCGAATAAATTTGGACATGGTGGTGGTCTCGATCCAAAACCATCTCCGAATAGGGACAGTATTATTGATTGTGACTCATCCGACGGTAATAAAAGACCAGTGTCTTATTACGACAACGTGGATCAACCTGATTGTGGTATGTTTAATACACAAAAATTTGGAGTGGAATTACCAAATGAAAGTGATAAATGTGGGGGGTTATCACCACGACCATTACCTCAGATGACAAGCCATAGGGGAGGATCCAATGTAAAACCCAATACTAGACGCAAGCCTACACCTAAACCTGGACCATTCCCACTTGTAATTCCAGATTAATAATTCTTTGCCTTTTTTAATTATACTTTACATATTAGCTCTTAACAAATAAAAAAAAGAATAAATATGCAGGTAACAGGGATGATGTGTTGGAAATAATATTTAAGTTCTTTTTTTCCAAAAATAACCGAAATAGATATGGCTATGGTTCTATTGTCTAAGAATGAATGATTTACACGAATATATGTACGATTTTGTTTATTAGTTATGTGTGAAATTAAAAGTGTAATTTGCGAAATTACGAATTCATTTAATGGGTATTTATTAATGGGTATTAATTTCTCCATTTATTTTTATGATTTTGTTGGATTGATTGATTAGGGTATGCAAAAAACAAGTCATAATTTAAGGATATTTGGAATATAATACAGCTATATTATCTATAGATGTAGAAAGTATTGATTTGTTACATTAATTTCTATTAATTTTCATTGGTTATATAAAATAATACATGTTCCAGCTAATAATATATTCTGGATGAAAAAATGTGTACTACAATTTCCTTGAAAATAGCTATTTGAATAATGATTATGTTTTGTGGAATAAATTGATTTATTACAAGAAAAATGGGTTTTATTGATTTGTGTTTATATCGTGTTTGACTACAAAACAATGAACGTTAATCTTAATAACACATTTATGGAGTGAGAAGTGGTGTTCGTTCGAATGAACACAATAAATACAACTAAAGGAAGAACAAAACTATTAAATTTATGGTATTTTGGGAGAGCTTCTACTTGTTCTGTTTTATTTTTCGTTGATGTTCTGTATGTTCAAAATCAATCTGCAAAGGCTCACTATTACAAACTTTTGGTATTGTTTGTCCTTTTTATTCGTTGTATAGTAACAACAGATAACAATGTTCGATGTTTTTCAGGAAAGAGCTTTTATGGTTTGTTTACAATGTACATGACACAGACGTTCTAGTCTGATTATTTTACTGTATGAATGAGTGCGATTTGTGTATAATTGTATATTTAACATGTACTCGATTAATCTTTTGTATCAGTATCAAATATGTCACCTGTTTCTATTTAACTATTTGTTGTGTTAATTCTTGTATATTGATGCAAATGTGACTGACAATGAGCAGGGATGTCCGCCACTCGTCCGTGGGTACCCTTCGGGGTTGTCCATGACGATTATTTACCACATCTAGACAGGAGTTTAGAAAGTAACAAAACAAACAGGAAGAGGGAAATAAACGGATGTGGAAGAATACCGTGTCACAATGTGGTTGTTTTACATAAGAGATAACTCTATGTCCAATGCAAAAAATTAGTACGATTTACAAAAAATAAAGGATAGCACTATAATAATCGAAATAATAGTATTTCAATAAGGGTTTAAACATAAATATTAAATAATCACTTATCATTTAATAAGTACAAATGTATATTTGAACTTTTGTGAATATTCAATTCACTTAAATTTTATTTTTTATGCGGTAACGCATCTACCGGTACCTAAGACAATGATATACCAATTGCAACTAAATATTTATAAATAATCAGTAAATATACTATATATATATATTTCTTTTCACAATTAATAATTATTCTTAGTTGGGAGTTGATTTTTATGAGAACAAAGATAAAGCTCAAATGAAAATTAACCAACTTATAACTATTTTTTATATTTAGATTAGTACATTAAATAACAAATTGTTAGGTAATATTTCCATTATTTATATTTTAATCACATATAGTATTGACGTAGAGGGAAAGTGATAATATTTGGATGATGTTTAAGGCAAAACTCACTTTAACATTCTTGATTCCTGTATACTTATTTGCTAGATACACAAAACTATCACTATACACATGTAATATTTCACTATTGTCATTAGAGGTTCAAATGACTGAAACTTCGGAACGATACTCTTCATACAATATTACGGAAAACGTTCCTAGATTATTTGATGTGTTTCCGTTAGACCTAGATCCTCTGTCAAAATTCAGACCAGATGAAAGCATTATTTACTCAAATACAAGTAGGGCACTATATTGTTATAAAAGTTTACCGCAGTATACACTTGTAAGAGGGATGACAAAAGAATATTCTTATTTTTTGTCGATATTTTATAAATTGAAATGTGATCACAACCACGAATATCATGATGGTTCAAAATGTGGCGATACACTTTATCTTATCGACTTACTTGAAACTAAAGCTGATATACTTAGGGAACAAATAAATAGTAAAAAAAGGGACTGTTTTGCTTTTGAAACGAACATTGTGTCAGTTCAGTCAAGATTTTTTAATTCTGATGGTTTTGTTGGCCGTCAGGAGGCTTTTCTTGACGAAAAAGAATTTTTAATGATTGAAAAATCTTACTTAAGGAGGATTATAACACATTATGAGAATGAATATACAAGCAAAGTCATTGAATACGAAAAATATTGTATTTCTGGATTGGAATACACTAACAAAGAAAAACTTGACTGTTACTTATTGAAGTTACAATGTTGGTTACTTGAAAGTGAACTTACCTTGCTCTCTGAAGAGTACTTCAAAAGAATATCTAGATCCAGTAGATTGTTGAATTATTCGGATTAACAAATTTGATTTTTTTTGTCTCTTTCTTTCAAACTTTAGTCTTGTTGAATTTGGTAAGGTTGTATTGCATTTATATTATCTTTTTCAAATATGATTCTCGCAGTCTTTACTGGTTTCCGCTATCCTCATGTTATATTACTAATGTGTTTACATGTGACCACTATATGTGGTACTCCTTCGGTTACAATTTTAGTATTATAATTTATAAAATAATAAATATATATAAAAATAAACGGCTGTTTATTATAACAAGGATAATATTTTTTTTCGAGCGATAAAAAAAAATCAACATTCGTCACTTCAAATGGTAAATAAACAACAATATATTGGATAAACTACAAAATTTACCTTTTCTTCATTACCTTATAATAGTAGTGGAATAATCAATTTGCAATTTGAAACCCAAAATGTGAATTAGTAAATATATATTATTTATAGGTCTTTAAAGAGAAAAAAAATCAACGTGACATTAACTAATCAAATATCATGAAATCATAAAATATTTATCTGTTTAAATATAAACAAATACACACATAATTTCTTTACAGTTCGAATTATCAATACTAATCTATTGTTATATTTAATAGATTTGTAATTTATGATTAATTATAAATGTAGTATTTTTTCAAAAAAAAAGTTATGTTACAATTCCGTATTTTGTTTTTTTTTTCATTTTTTAATTTATCTTGTATTTTATTGATTATACATAAATTTTTTATCACATTGACAAATACATATTTAATAAACTGATAAAAAACACGAATACTTATTGTTGTTATTTGTAAATATTCAGACATTTATAGCAGTAAAACTGAATGCAACAATAGTAATAGTAGTGTTAATAGTAGGAATAGGATTGACTTCTGATTTCATCTAATGCTTATTTAAAATCATTTTTTCTATTCTTGTTGGGTTTGTAGTTTGTCGGATGGTAATCAGAATCTCTTTTAATAATAAAGTATTCGTTTTTACCATTAAATCAACTCGTATTCTTTCAAACTAACCTTAGTGAAAAAACTACAACGAAATAATGATGGATCTATCGAGCAAACACAAGGTATACCTATTTGTATAGCTAAATTGAAAAAGTTAATAGTTTTAACTATATAAGTGGAAAATTTATAGAAAATAAATTTGATTTTGGAAATAGGATTGCAACTACCCAAATCAATCGATTCAGATTTTCGGAAGAAAGATATGTCTAGGGTAAACTTAGTCGTGAATCACTTAATAGAATAGGTTTACTCTTTGAAGTAGAATTAAATTTGACTAGATAAGACGCTCACATTAATCAGTAATTGATTATCTGTATAGAGGAAAAAACTCTGAGAAAAATAATAAAATTTGGTTAAATATTTTGTAATAATTATGATATTTCTTTTTGTCACCAGAATCAGGTTTTCTGTAATCATGATCACCTCCAGAACCGGAACCTGATCCTTGATTTGGATCTTGTTCACCACCAGAACTAGATCCTTGTCTTGGATCATGATCACCTCCAGAACTGGAACCCGATCCTTGGTTTGGATCTTTGTCATTACCATCTCCAGAACTAGATCCTTGATTTGGGTCTTGGTCTTGACCACTTTTACCACCAGATCCTGAACTCGATCCTTGATTTGGGTCTTGGTCTTGGTCTTGGTCTTGATCACGATTTTTTTTAAAACCAGATTTCATTTTATTTTTAAGTTCAATTAACATTAAACTCAATTTGTCTACAACTTCTCCTTTTTCTGGGTCATAACCCCTTAATAATTTTTTTACTGGTTCTGATTCAGGATCTGCTTGTGGATAAGACTGAGGCTTATGTGTTTCTCCAGTTGATCGAATAGCTTTAAGTAATTTTTTTCCCTATCAGGATCCATATCATCCGGATTTCCAAAAATCCCACCCATTTTAAGATGAAGTTCTTTTAAAAGTTCTTCTCTTCTTCTAATTTCTTCGGACTCCTCCTCAGTTGGTTTTGGTTCACTATCTTGCTTTGTCTCAGATTCATCAGTTGGTTTTGTTTCGTTATCTTGCTCGGTTTCAGATTCTTCAGTTTCAGTAGCATCACTAGTTTTTACATTTTCACTAGTACTTGGGGTAGTTTTTGGTTTAACAATAATTATTTTACCTTCTTCAGAGTCTTCGGCACTGGTAGAGGTTTGTGTTTGAGAATCAATGTTAGTTTGTGTTTGTGCATAATTATTAGTTTGTGTTTGAGCATCGTTAGTAGTTTGTGTTTGAGCATCATTATTAGTTTGTGTTTGTATAGCAGAAGCATGCAATGGATTACTAGAATTGTTCTGTTTAGTATGATTTCTTTTTCTGGATCTTTTAGATCTTCTACGTTTTCTATTTTGGTTTTGAGTTGTATCTTGGTTATTACTAGCAGTAGATGCAGAGGTAAATTTTTCATTTGAATCTTGATCTTTGGCTTTACCATCAGTTTTAGGATTCGTTTGTTTACTTTGATCTTTGGCTTTACCACCACTTTTAGTATTTGCTTGTTTACTTGGATCTTTGGCTTTACCATCAGTTTTAAGATTCGTTCGCCCACTTGGATCTTTGGCTTTACCACCACTTTTAGTATTTGTTTGTTTAATTAGATCTTTGACATTAGAATCACTTTTAGAAGTGGATTGTTGATTTATATCTTGGTCATTACCATCATTGCCTTCTGAACTGTCTCCTTGATTAGGGTCTTGATCATTATCATCATAACCTTCGGAATTAGATCCTTGATTAGGGTCTTGATCATTACCATCATCACCTTCTGAACTAGACCCTAGATTAGGATCTTGGTCATTACCATCATTGCCTTCTGAACTGTCCCCTTGATTTGGATTTTGATAATTACCACCAGTAGACCCTAAACTGGTTCCTTGACTAGGGTTTTTATTTTTTTCATTATCATTATTTTTGTGTTTCTTTGCTTTTGTTGGATTTAATCCCCCCTTAAGTCTTCCCCTGTGTCCGTATTTACTGTAATCTAAAGACCATACAGGAACTTTCCGTATTTTTGAAGGTTCAAAAATGAGTTTTTGTTGATTCTTGAATTTTTCAATAAGAAGGTTTTTTTGAGTGACTAGAACATCTATAAGTTTTCCATTATCATCTAATTTTTTACTTAAATCATTTAAGAGTCGTTTATTTATTTTTAGTTTATCAATTAAAAAAAGTATTTCAATTCTATTTTCATTTGCTTCTTGAGATAATATTTTATTTTCATCTTCTAAGAATTTAATAAGTTGTTTGTTTTTAACAATTTCCTTGTTTAAATCATCAATTATTATTCCATTATCAGTTGGATAATATTTTTGAATAGTATTTAATGCATCATTTAATTGAGATATTTGTTGATTTAATTTATTAATTTGTTGCTTTTGAATCAGGTTAAGTTTTTTAAATCGTTCTTTTTCAATTTTGCATTTATTTTTTTGGACTAGAAGATTATATTTGTTTTCAGGAGATTTTAGATCAATAGTTATATTAGGAGGGATTATTCTTTTGATAATAGGCTTTTCATCAGGCATTTGACTACCCAAAATTGGTGGATTTAGTTGTAGGTCACTTAGTTTATCATTAAGGTTAACGTCAAAACATATAATTTTTTGTTTATTATAATTATTGGAATCTTTAAGTAATCTTGATACTTTTTACCGTAGTTATTAATTTCAAAAATATTACTAGGTGAAGTAATAATTTTATCCTTTAATGTTGAGTCATTCTTTGATGATAAAATAGCCTGAATAGTTTGAACATTAAAGTCATGTAGACTTGAAACTTCCTGGTTGATAGTGATTATACTACGAATGAGGAATTTAATAGTTTCTTCTACATTTGTTTCAATTTGTACTTTATCATTTAAAAGTTGCTGATTAGATAGTTTTTGATTATTTAGAGTGAGCTTATTCCCACCATTAGTATTTACTGAATAAGAAAGGTTGATAATATTAAAGATAATAAGAAATACATACAAATATTTCTTTAAAGAAAGAAATAACACAAATTGTAATATACTGTGGACATACTAGAAATATACAATGTATTGCATATTTTTTCACCGTTTATAATGGTTATGATTTAAAAAAGGCAGACTTTTGGTGCCATTCATCAATATGTCTAAAAATGACAGAAATAGTGGAGAGAAAATCCTTAATATATCTGTATGAATATAATAAATAAATATCATATTACTGTATATATTAGAATATATATAATAAATTTTTGGCACATTTATGAAAAACACAAATAATTTAACGTAAAGTTTTTTTCCTTTCATACAAATATTAATTAATTAAATATGATGGAATAAATATCTAGTTTTATATATCTTTAGATTCAGTTTGATGAAAGTAACAATTTTAAATTTGTATGCTTCAGTTTGTGAATATATTAATAACTGTTTTTAGTATACACAATATTACCTACATATATGCAGTTGAAAGTTATTATGTTGAAAATATGTATTTTAATTAGTATTCAATGAAAGAAATGTTTCATTTATATTTCATAATAAAAGGGATTTAAGAGAAACAGTTAGATGTGGACTAGTGTTAAAATTTAAATTCTATTTTAAAAAATGATAATATTATTGTGATGTGATTTCTTAGCACAATAAAATAAGCGTATATAAAGAAAAATGAAAAGATACTTATATGAATTATTAGCTGTCTTTGAAATATATCGAATAGGAGTGAAAAGTAAATATGTTGCCGTAATGTTGAGTATAATGGATTTATTTTCCATTTTATGAGAAAAAAGTATCATCCACAAGAGAGAACCACCAAAACTGATAGTATTGGTATTGAAATTAACTTATTACTGTCTGTTTTTATTTATTAATCTCAATATATAAATGTTGAATTTAATCAGCATTTATATATTGAGAAAAAATTCTGCTTCACTTTTTACGTATGTCCATAGAAAAAATAGGATCACTAACCAAATACTTGTGTTCTTTTTTGTTGAAGAAAACAAGAAAATTCTCATTCATGTGTATTAGTGTTACAATATTTAACACCTAATTTTACCATATTCAAGATTTTCAACGATTTATTTTCTAACTTCAATAATTATTCCAATTTAAACCAAAACCTATTAACATATATATGTTATTATAAATTAAAACTGATATATCTTACAATACACTCAAATAATATTAATATTTCTTTTTATTATTATTATGATTTAATTTGTCAGACTTATGTAGTAGTGTTATTCTGTTGACATGAATTGTTGTATTAATTTGATATTTGTAATTAATCCAATAAATCAGATTGAAGTTTTTTAAACTAACGATACATAATATATTTGAAAAAGAAATATAAGTATCAAAAAAACAATCAATTAAGTAAATAACAACTATGATTGAATTCTGATGATTAATATTTAATCTTACACAGAAATAAGCGATTCTGATGTTTTTAGGATTTATCAACACTAGATTAGATGTACCCTGAATCACCGGCCCGTAAAGTAATTAAATACAAAAGTTGTAACAAAATGACTTTTGTGTAAATTATATTTATTTCTACATGTAGTGTTTTGTGATAGATGTTCGGTGTTTGAAAGGCCTCAAGTGTCACATCTTATGTATACAAAAAGAAAATAACTGTATTTTCGGACAAAATTAAATTATGAACCGTAATTATAAACGTTATTTATAAATGAGTCTATGACTACCGTTCAAATTAAATAAATTAAGACATAATCCTATTATTTTGAAATAATTAAGTGCACAAAAGAGTAAATTTGTATAGTACTATTATTTACTTGACTAAAGAATAAAAGATTTGTGTTATTATATACTTTATTTAAATGATTAAATATATAACCTGAATTTTTGTACCTTAATCTTAACTTAAATTGTTTAACTTGAATTTGGTTTTTTGTTAATACAAAAATCTATATGTAAATTATAACATAAATAATATTCAATTCATTTAAGATTAATTTACTTATTAATTTTTGATTCAATTTATTTATTTATTTTTGGATATAGAAATGCTTCGATTTTTTTTAAGTGGTCTTATTTATTTTCTATTCTCATTTTGATTGTTCTTATTTGGTGTCTTAGGCTAATTAACATTATTGTTATCATTATAACTAGTAGAGTTAGTGGGGTTGTATATACTATTCTCTGGATATTGATAATGATGACTATCTTATCTATTTGGTTTAAGATTATTTTTTCTCATTATTCTCAGCAGATTTTCTAATTCTTTTAAATAATTTTGATTTAGATTTATTAACACTCACATCCTCATTACTGCTTAGTAGTATCAGGAGGATTATTTGTTACCCCCATAATTTAGAATATTTTCGTGAACTTCTTCATTTGGGTTTGCAACAATTTCTCATTCATGTTTATCGTATTCAATTCAGTCTATAGAACCAGAAAATGCACTAGGTCATTTGTTCTGATTTTTATATCCGTCATTTAACCACACTAGATTCACATAAGTATGTTCATTATTTAAAGGATTCGTAGATCCTTGAGAATCTTTGCCATTTTCATCAGATTCATCGCTAGTGAAATAAAAAAATTCTACTTCAGAAAAAGCTTCATGCTGCTGATCAACATCTGTTTTTGATTGTTCTTTACTTGATTTTAGACCAGATTTGATTAGTATTTAAAAAATGCATATTACTTGCAATATATTTGCAAGATTATTGTACAATATTCGTATGCTTATTTATAATTTATGAAAAAATGGTTTAGATTTAGCTATTCTATATATTTTATTACAACGAACATATTAAATAAAAAGAAATATGTAATTTTACATTATTCGTATGATTATTTAAACAATCAAGAATTTTATACTAAAAATTAGCCGAAATAAAACATAGGATATTCATTAAATACAATATACTTAAAAAAATGTTCTTTTTAATAACAATATTTTAGTAAATAAAATAAAAGTCATTGTAAATCGAAAAGATTAATAAGAATATGATGGATAAAGTAAGAATGACCATTTGAAGTAAAAAATAAAATCAATCAATTAAAGAGAATTCTATTACCATCAGAAATAGCTGTATTATAAGGAGAGAATATTATGTTGAATCAATCAGATTTATTTTGCTATATTTAGATAAGCTTAAATAGCACACATGACTCAATATTTTGATACTTTATTCTGCCATTTAATAATATTAGAACAAATTTTTGAGACCTTTTGAAAGTTTATTTATCCATTTACGTTTTCCTTTATTTTGAACGAGTTTATTGTACTGTTCTCTTAAAGACGGATCTATTTGATTATGAGTTTGGCTCTCAGAAAATCCTCCAACACCTCCAGAACTGGAACTTTGGTTTGGATCTTGTTCACCTCCAGAAGTGGAAGCTTGATTTGGATCTTGGCCACTGCCATCACCACCTCCAGAACCGGATCC
>NW_027125010.1:0-104080 GCF_009768925.1 Cryptosporidium bovis
CAGCCACAGCAACTCCCACAACTACCACCAGTTGACTATGATCCGAATGATGATGGACCACCACCACCACCACCACCACCGCCACCACCACCACCGCCACTACCACCAAATGATTATGAGGATGGACCAAAGGGAATTCTTGTTGTTGGAAGGCGTGATTCGTCGAAAAAGAAAGATGGTGACAGTTCAGGTGGGGGAGGTGAGACTCCTAAGACTACAAGAAAGTCGGTGAGATTTGCCCAAGAATAGCAGAGGGAGACGAAGATGAATCTGGCTGAAGGTGATAGGGTTGTTTTTCTGAATTAATTAATGTTGGGATGTTTATAGTACTATTTTGACATGATAATTATATCTAATTTTAATTTTCATATATGTAGTAAAATTGTATTTTTTTTCATGTTAACACTGAAGTATCACCAATGTAATTTAAAATGAGACTTGCTCGCGACAACCAACATGCTTCCGTCTAATTTATTCAAGGAACGTTGGGCGAAAAATGTGCGTTAATTTTCCTATTTTGTTGTCTTTATTTAGTGTTTGTATATTATGAGTGCATTATCTTATCTTTCAATATTTAAACTAGTAATCTAAGAAATGAAAATATGAGGAAGTATGAAAAGAGTTGCAATAAGAGATAGAACATGTATGAGAATAAGTAATATATTCATTTAAACGGTTGTATTTATGTGTTTGTATAATATTAATAAAACTAAATGTAGTTTAGATCTATTATTTAACTGGGAGGAGTGAGATGGCAAAATTATTATAATTTAAATGATCATTCTTTTTTTTAGCGGCATAAATAATAACATTTGTGATCATGTTTATTTAAATATTTATTAATTGTAGTGATATTAACGGGTTCTAATTAACTATTTTTGTGGGTAAATTATTTTGTTCACGATAATATTTGAAAGCAGGTTATGAGTGTTTTCACACTAATGAGTGAAGATATTTAAATACAAAAAATATGTGAGCATATTGTATAAAATGTCACTCATACATTACACCAATAATTACAATAATAAATTCACTCTTGATTTTTTTTTCATTTCATTCTTGATTATTTTAATTATTTATTATTAATAAAATTCTTAAAGCAACAGTATAAACAATAAGAATATTTACTCAAACTATAATAGTTTCTTTAGTATAATAATTTCTAATTAATTACTGTGGTAATATTTTTCCGATTTTTTTGTGAAAAAACTTGCATAAATATATAATACATATAAACAAATACGCTAGTAAAATACACTAAAACAATATACTTATTGCCATTGGTTTGACAATTTATTCGTTAAATCAAGGATAAAACTATAACATTATAGTTTTAATTTGAAGATAGTTAATAGTAATTAAGAGAAATAAAAACAATATACAAGGTTCCGACTATATTAATAACATTTATACGATAATTAATACCATTAAAAAATACATGTGTTTGTAATGAAATAAATTGAATTTTAATTTAAAAATGACTAAAACAAATGACTATTTTATTCTTATTAGCTTATTTTGTATAACTATCTTAATAAATAGCAGAAGTTTGAACAATGATTTCAAGTCACTGTCTTTTGTTAGGTTGAAGGCTTCACCCCACAAATTTGGTGACCCCGATTCCAATAAAGATGGTAAAGGTGGAAAAAAGGGAAAGGCTGCTAGTATTATTGGTGCTGCACTTTCTGGAAGCAGTGGTTTTCAGCAGTTTTCTTTAAGCCGTAGTCAAGGTCATGGTCATGGTCCTGCTCATGGTCATGGTCCTGCTCCTGCTCCTGGTCCTGCTCATGGTCATGGTCATGGTCATGGTCCTGCTCCTGCTCCTGGTCCTGCTCATGGTCATGGTCATGCTCATGGTCATGCTCATGGTCAAGGTCATGGTCATGGTCAAGGTCCTGCTCCTGGTCCTGCTCCTGGTCCTGCTCATGGTTATGGTTATGGTTATGGTCATGGTCATGGTTATGGTCATGGTCATGGTCCTGCTCCTGGTCCTGCTCCTGGTCATGGTCATGGTCATGGTCATGGTCATGGTCATGGTCATGGTCATGGTCATGGTCAAGGTCCTGGTCCTGCTCCTGGTCCTGCTCCTGGTCCTGCTCCTGGTCCTGCTCCTGGTCAAGGTCCTGCTCCTGAACCAAATCCTCAAGAAAGAGAATCACCAAAGAAAAAAGAAAAGGGTAAACATGGACTACGGCTCCAAATACCAACTTCTGAACAATCATCAAGCAACGAATCTGATAGTGAGTCGTCAAGTTCAGATTCAAATCCATCAACACCTAAATTCGAACTTCAATTAGGTTCACCTGGTTATGCTTATAAAAGTGCCCCTGAAGTAAAATTAGACCTTGAGTCAATATTGAGTTCATCTTCTAAGGCTTTGACACCTGATACAGAAAAAAATATCGAAAAACCTATAGATGTAAAAGGATTTTCAAGTAGTGATATAAGAAAGAGAAAACTCTCCGATTTAACCCTTGCTTTTTTTATTGATTTACTATTTGGATTACTTGATGACTACTCAGGTGGGCTTGGATTATTAATAACTCGAGAACAAATGAAAGATTTATTAAGCAAAGTAGACCAAAATCAACCAAAAACTCGCAAAAAATATAGTGTCCTTAACCTATTTTCTGAACTAAAAAACTCATTATTTACTGCTTATCATCAAAAATATAATGTTTATTGTTCAATTATTTTAGTTAAGGACCTTTCAGTCAAATACTTGAGCAGTTTTGCACTACAACTAAAAGCTAAAGAAGCGTTAGAACGTTCACTTAATCCAAGAAAACCGTACAGTCAGAGTATGAGGGAGGTTAAAGTTAAAAAATGTTATGATGATGTAGCAAGGAGAAACTCAGAAGCTAAAAGAACTTTAGTTAAAATGCTTGATTGTCTTTTATTACTGGCTATAGGAAAAGTAATTCAACAAGGAGTTGGTGATCAATTTATTCAATGTTCTCTTGAAGATTTATTATTGCTAGCATTATTACTTGCTATTTTCAAGGCACTAAAAAGATCATTTGAATATATTATTGAAAGTTCATCAAAAACGCTATCAAACTACATTGAACTTAAAAAATTAGGGAGTAATGCTACTAAAGAAGAAAAAAAAGAGAGAAGAAGACTATACAAGGCATTAGTTGGTATTTCAGAAATAAAATTCGAATCAGAAGTTGTTGCAGATATTTTATCTGTTTTGGAAGTAAAATTGGGTGGTTGTGTTAGTTATTTGGACTTAAATTAAGTTACAGGTAATCGATTTCAAAAATTAATATATATAGAATAAATAAGCTCAATGTATAATGAGTGGTTTATTTATACTATACAATAATATCAATTAGCATAATCATAAAATTAAAAACTCTGATATCATCCTAAATTTAATATTATTACATTCAAAAATAATGATAACTTAAATGCATTTATTTTAATTAAATTCAGCAACAAATTATGTAAAAAAGTGTTCTGAAACATTAAACAAGAATTAAAAAGTTTAAAATAAACTACAATAGATAGTTATGTACGTAAAAAAAGACAAGTTAATTTATTCTTTGTTTATGTTGATTTTTTGTTGTTTTGTTTTGTTGTCTTATTCAAGTTTTTAAGTGATTCGTCGTTAAAGGTTTGCCAGTACTATTTCTTATGGTTTTTTTCACGTTTATATTAGATAATAACGAAATTGTACCAGTGAATCTCTAAATTAATTGACTATTTCAATCAATTTAGAGTACCAAAAGGCCCTTCCATTCATTAAATTCTAACGATTTAAATAACAATCGTTTACCGAAATAGTAGTGGAAATAGTTATAAGATGAAAAATGTCATGCATAACAGAAAATCAAATTCCTATATGAAATAAATAAATAAAATAACATATTAAAAAAATAGACTAAGAAACTAATAGTGCAATTTGAATGGAAAAGGAAATTAATTATTGCTTCAAAATGTTAATAAAGCTTTGGATGTTCTGATTTCCGTCACAACGTTGACTTAACTCATTTAAATATGGTTGAAAAGTGAGCTTAATTAGTCTAATATAGTCACTATGATAAATACACTTGAGAAAATTGAATAACTGCGGAGAATTTCCATAACTGTCTCCATAACCACCCTTTTCAAATTCCTCAATTGTAATACCCTTGAAATTTAAGATATCAAAAATCTCTTTGCAACTAGGGTAAGAACAAGTGTTGACTGAAGCAATCAAAAGCCTGTGGTAATTAATTTCATATTCATCTTGAACAAAATCATTTTGATCAAGAATTGAATTTGACGAGTCAATGACTTGATTACTTTTATCTTCAGAACCATTAATCAGTGAAGAATTAGATGAAGTATTCTTTCTTTGAAGATTAAATTCATCTAAAGAGCTGCCGTTGATTGAATTATATATAAAATAAACAGTTTTGAATGCTTCAAACATAAAATTACTATTACTTAATTTTGCTGGCTGCTCAATCTGAGTCTCGTATATAAGTTTTAACAATGAAATAAAAATAACATATCTTGTTTGAGGAGAAAGAGTGGCTTTTTGTAAATTGGGGAATACAACCTTTTCAAAAAATAATATAGAAAGTCCACTTTGTAACGTGTCCAATGTATTAATCAAATTATGTTCGCTAAGCTCGTTAAATGGTTTTTTTATTATTATTATAGATAAAGATCCGACAACTTGAACAATCATCACATTGTCACCTATTCTATTCCATTCTTGGGACTTCGTTAATAGTATGTTACACAATGCTGTTAGATACTGTGAGTACCAGTTAAAAGGGAGATATCTAACTATATCCCTCAGAAAGTCAAATGAAACACTTGATTGCAGTCTCCTATGACACAAACAAAACTGAAATCTCTCAAACACTTGTTTGAGATTATTTAATATTGTATTCTGAAAGGTATATTGTCTAAAAAACGAAGTACAGAGTCTAGTTATTCCAGGAATAATTGAAATAGGTCCATGCCATATTTTGGCATCTATTAGATGCACAAATAACTTGTCATACAAATCATTTTGAGAAGGTCTTGTATCTAATCTAAGAGCCAATAGTTGGAGCGAATATGGAATGAAATCAGTTAAATTCTTTTCCAAAATACCTATTAGTAAAGGCAGAATAAATTGATCTAAATCCTCACAATTACTTGAGTTTCTAATGCAAACACCAAGCAGTTCAAAAAGATAGTGATTAAATGACGGATTTTTTGGATTTCCAATAGCCAATTTCATACAATCTACTATTGTCGGAGTAATAATATTCACATATTCTGAGCCAAATTTGTTTAAATAAACCAGTAATTTAACAATGCATCTCGGGATGAATTCGCTCTCTGTTAAATAGGACCTTTTCTCGTTACCAATACATGCTCTCTTCAACATTGGATGAAGATAATTATTTAGTATCTGCAAACAAAAATTTTGGGTATTAACTGGATTTAATTTGAATACAAGATCGTTATTTACACTGCTACTATTACCAGCATTATTAGAGCTTATTTGTAATGTTAAGTTACCACTATTATTATTATTATTATTTATACTATTAGTTGATATTTTTTGAGTTAGTATCTTCTCAAAAGCAAGTAATATCATCATCTCCTCAATACTTGAAGTTCTATTTAATAACCAATTATACGATTGATTCAATATATCCATTGAAACTTTATCGCTAAAGTGATTTCTAAATACAATCAAATACTTTAATGCACAACAACGCATTAGAGGGGTATTTGTATAATCTCTAATGTACCTTTCGTAGAACCCGACTAAATCTATGTCGTGCTCCAACTGAGTAACCCCACTTGTTCTAGAAAAGGACCTAACTGAAAGACAAATAAACAAAAAAACTGATGCTTCTCTGGTTATATCCGAATTGTTTATTTTGTATGTACAGTATTGATTCATTTTTTCATTGTACTCTTCCCACTCATAAAAAGTTGAATTGTCATTGGTAATATTATTTAGTAAATTTATAACCAATGTACTCAATAATTCGTTTAGTCTCGTAAAATAAAACTTTCCTAGATTCTTAATACACTCCAAAGCAGCAGAGCGTTTTGATGCAGAATCACATACATCATTTATATCCCAGATATATTTATATATAAAGTCTTTTGGTACTTCTTCAATTAGAGACAAGTCATTCAAATCCAAAAACGTACACGGAATTAATATCTTCTCAACTAGATGGTCCAAAACTCCTGCATCCAAAAAGGCATTCTCTGACCACTGTGTCGTTGCTAAAGATCCAATAAACCTCAGACTATCGTCTATTAAAGTAGATATAGAATTTAAAAGTTCTTGACTACTGTTTTCCAAGTTTTTCTTATCTTGGGAAACTATTTTTGTTAAAAGAATGGCAACAGTAGATAATGACTTTCTTGAATACATATCAAAAGGTTCCTGATATCTGTCAGAATATATTCTCAAATTCTCACATATCTGACCTTTTAAACTGAGAAAATTAACTAATTGTTCTTCATTTCCCAATATACACGGAATTGCATCTAATTCTAAAATAGCATGAAAAGATTCCATGAAAACACTTATTCTGTCCTCAAAAAACTCTGGAATATCACAACAATGAAGAATATAAAACAATTGACAACTTAAAAGGCATATTTTCAATACTAGCAATCTTGAATTGGAGTCTTGTGTTATAACTGGAAGTTGTCTTACTAAGCAATGTGATGAATAAATAAACATTTTGTACATTGGTTCGCATACTGTTTTTAAAATCTCTTTTAACTCAAGTAATATTTTATTTGAAGACTCAGCATACCTATATTTGTCTAATATCAACTTCATTATCGATAATGCGCATTCGTACTGCCTTAATTTATTCACCAAGAGTCCAATATCTTCATTTGTAAAAACTCCATTTCCAGAGCTACCCATTATATCTACACCATTATCTGGAAGAAATTTAACTATATCTGATAATAAAGTATTCCAATATGATGGAAAGTCCCTGACTGATATATATAATAACATTTCCCCTATTTGAGACTGAATAATTGCTGGGGAGTTCATGTAAATATTAACAATATTGCCCTTGATTACGTCTCTATCTGGCTTATTTATCCCTCCTTGTTCCCAATCCAAATCCCATTTCCTTTTAATCAAGTTCTTTATGTATATACATCCTACCTGTCTTATATGTATCTCCAAATCTGCCTTCGATACTATCGTCAAAAGGGTCTCTACAAAACCGGGTAAACTTTCCTTCACGTTCAAAGAATTCTCAGCTGCTTTAACTTCATTTGGATTCGTACTTGCACTTAAACTTAAAAGACTTACTATTTCCTCCATTTTTCACAAAGTTACTATTTCAGATAACCACCGCCTTTAAACCCAAAAATAATCAAACGCTCTTCCTCGACTCAAAAAGTAGACCTTGTATTTAAATACTATATTTCTCCAGAACCTAATTAAAAAAGGAAATAATGTATATATATATGCTTACTTTCTTATTTTACCTCTAAAATTATTCCACTCTTTCCCGTTGCTTTTAACATCTTAAACCAATGAGAAAAAAGAGGCTATATGTGGGGGTCCCGCCTAAATGCAACTTTATTTGCCAAAATAGCTAAAAGGTTAAAAAATACGACTATTATTTACCTAGTTTAAACATACAAGTCAGTTATATATCTAGTTTGTAACCTACTTTTACTGATAATGTTTCTCTTTTGATACCTAATTGTTTCCTATCAGTTTCTTTCTCAGAATGTATACAAACTATATTCGCGATTAATTAAACGATTTTCAGTGTCAACAACTTCTTTGTAAATAGGAAGAAGTTCCAAAGAGTGAGTGCTACTATTTTCCTCGTATTCAATGTTAAAACGACTCCTGCTTAAATGTCTGTTCATGAGTAACCCGGTGAAAAATAGACCAAAAACCACAATTGAAGTGATTATTAAAAACTTGTGTGAAATATTAACGGTTCCAGTGTGATTATTAAGGTATATATCAAAAAATGGAGCAGTTAAAATTGATATTTGAATTAAAGACAAAACTGAAGACCTCATTTTTGATAAAACTGAGTCAATTGTAAGAAACAATATAGTTATTGATGGAACCACACAACACAAATGAAAAATTCCATGGCAAAGCAAGAATGCAGAGGCGAAATCTGAAAATGTTTTTATTGGAATTTCACGAATCATGTATGTGCAAATAGTCAATCCAGAAGATACAGTTGATATTAACACAAAACAACATACTTGAATTATGGCTGGTGACAATAGCAAAGAAAAAGTTGACAGCCCTAAAGAAATTACCAACATTATTATTGACTCAAATAATAAAAGATAAAGCCCCCACCATTCAATATTATTCAAGTTTTCTCCAAGAGAAATCCATTGATTAAAATTATTTCCCGTTTGAATAAAGTGCAATACCCACCAAGGTATCAATATAAATACAAATAATCTATCTTTTTTGTCAAATATAAAACTAACTAAACGACTAACACAAATATTTATTTCTGAATTATCCACATCACTAATATACATAACTTCTTTAAAACAATTTAACTTATTATTTATTATATAATTTCCGTAAAATGCTAATGCTATTAATATAATAATATTGATTGAGAATATGTATGAATATGACTTGTTTATAGCATTATTTTTGTTACTAAGGTCTTCATTTCCCAAAAAGAGTATCATTAGCGAAAGGAAAATCGCTCTAACTATGAAAATACCCAAAAATCTACAATTGTTATAAGAACATATCTTCATCCAACACAAGTTATATTTATCAACGTAATCCTCCGTATCTTTCATCTCTAACTCATATATAAAAATATTTGTTGTGTAATAAACATTTATTGAACTTGATCTTAACATTCCTAAAAGTATAAGAAGTATCAGTGTAAATACGGCAGCGTTAAATCCTTCATTCTTATTTGACTTTAAGTATTTACTTGAGAAATATTTGTCCTTCATATTTTTTCCGTCTAAAAATCTAACACTCATATTTCCTTCTTCCTCTTCATTAAAATATTCTTCAGTATTGACTTTACCTAGAACACTCAAATTATCATCGTATATCAATATATTATCGTAATTCACAACTGCTTTTAAATCCTTTATTCCAACATTATTCCCTTTTAAATATACTAAATCAAATTTTAACATATCGGAGCCAACTAACAAATTTCCCAGAACCAACAAAAGTGAAAATAATCCTGAGGTTAGAATTACTATAAATGAGTATTTAATTGAAACCCTTCTACTTTTAGTATCTGAAATTAAACCTAAAATTAATGAAACCAATACCTCAACCAAAGACAAAAGTATTTGAAATGGGATTCTTAATGGCATACCTATTGTTATTAATGACCACAACATTGTTATACAGTAATTTATAAAGGAAGATATTCCCATAATAAACATTATTTGTAGATCAAATTTGTCGTTTTTTGGTTCTTCATTCCCCACTTTGTTTATTAAACACTCCATTTTTTTTCATTCATTATTGTATATTCGTAGTTACTAGCTTTACTATTCACACTTAAAGTTTTATATCTAATTTTTGAGTACATCCACCTTTTATCTAGTTTCCACCTTAGAATATCAGTTTAAATTTTATTTTGCTGAAATACACCGTATTCCATAAATCCACACAATCCTCTATTTAAAATATTAAAATTTAAAATGGTATGTTTTGTCTGTTATTTTCCTTTATGCATTAACTTAAGCCCATACATGAAATAATTCATACTCTATTCTTTCATTGGTTCTATAAACATCTCACAATTCATTTATGAACCCTAAAACCAGTCAAAAAATACATTTTTACTCTTTTGCGAGATATAAAAATTCTTTACAATGCCGCCATGTGTTACATTACGCGGCCTAGTTATGATTAAACATTAAAATTATTTTTCAGTTAAAACTAGCCGCCTCGTCAAAAACGTCTTTCAATATAGATTATACACTTTTACCCTATCACTCTATGACTTTTTATAAATTTGTTAACTTTTTATACATGATCCTTTAATAGCCTGTGTGTATTCCAACAAAATAACATTTGCGCAATTTCTATTTAAACTGACAGAATAACGAACACCTGATGATAAATGGCACAAACCCGCATGATTGGCTATTTTACGGTGTGTAATTATGTAAATGTTAAATTTCACCTCTATGATTCACCAGAAATAACTTTTCATCAAAAAACTATCTTTACATGTCCTAACATTTAATTCCTACCTTATTTCGCCTCTTTTTATTACTCTCGAAATATTTATTTCTAGTACATATGGCTCTTTGGGAGCAATATTTTTATTATTCAAAAATCAAAAATGTGTTGCCGCCTGTTTTCCCGCCCAGAGGGTTTAGCTTTTCTTAGTTTAGGAATATTAAAGACCCCATTTAATTGAAAAAAAATTTAATAGTGTAATTTCCCAGGAAGAAATAGCCGAAAAACAAAAAATAAATAGTATTATTAAAATATCTGTAATAATTAAAGTTATAAGAGGGTTGTTGATGTGCTTTTAAGAGAAATTTAGAGTTTGTCTGTCTGTCCGACGCGTAAAGTTAAGAACTGTAGAGATAACAACCTTGTTTTTGGGTTTGATAATAAAGAAATAAGAATTCAAGTGGAGATAATTGATAAAAATTTCGGACGAGAGACTGTGAGCGTTATTTGTGAAGGTACTCCAAGTGTGAATGGTTGTCTGGGGTATTTTGGAAACATTTGAAAAAATATAGTGGGTCGACAGAAGTATGACATGAATTTATATTTTCCCCTGAGCAAGTCTAGTGGTTTATATATAAAATCAATAATTAAAAATTTCAATAGGGTTTGAATTTATAAATAGGTATATAGTGGTGAGTGGAAAGTATTAAAGGCTTCCAATGGAGGTTAGAGTAGGAGGAAAGTATAGGCTTGGTAGAAAAATAGGGAGTGGTTCTTTCGGGGACATATACCTGGGTACTAATGTGACTAATAGTGAGGAGGTTGCCATTAAGCTGGAAAGTGTTAAATCGCGTCATCCCCAGCTTCTTTACGAGTCTAAGTTATATAAGATCCTAGCGGGTGGAATAGGAGTTCCGACTGTTCACTGGTATGGAATAGAAGGTGATTACAATGTTATGATTTTGGATTTGCTTGGCCCTTCTTTGGAGGATTTGTTTACAATTTGTAACAGAAAGTTTTCCCTTAAGACTGTTTTAATGCTAGCAGATCAAATGCTCAACAGAATTGAGTTTGTCCATTCAAAAAATTTTATACACAGGGATATAAAACCAGACAATTTTCTGATAGGACGGGGCAAAAAGCTCAATGTTGTTTATATAATTGATTTTGGTTTGGCAAAAAAATATCGAGATCCCAAGTCTCAGGCTCACATTCCTTATAGAGAAGGCAAAAACTTAACTGGAACAGCTCGTTATGCTTCTATTAATACTCATCTCGGCATAGAACAGAGTAGAAGGGACGACCTAGAGGCCCTTGGTTACGTTTTAATGTACTTCAACAGAGGAACTCTCCCTTGGCAGGGATTAAAGGCCACTTCAAAGAAAGACAAATATGACAAGATTATGGAACGAAAAATTTCTACTCCAATTGAAACATTATGCAAACATCATCCATTCGAGTTCATTACCTTTCTGAATTATTGCAGAGCACTTAGGTTTGAGGACAGGCCGGATTATGCATACTTAAGGAGGTTATTTAAGGATCTTTTCTTTAGAGAAGGTTATCAATACGACTTTATATTTGATTGGAGTTTTCTACAGCCTGAGAAAGATAGAAGAAGAACCGGAAACCCCCCCAATGCTATTGGTATGGGGGTAGGTCTGGGTTTAACACCCCCAAATGCGATCGCTCCAGGGAATATCCAAAATCAGACACCCAGTCCAAATGTAAACATCCCTGTTGTTCTTAATAATTCAGGGACTGCAAACCAACATGGAGTGTCTCAAGTCTCAACTGTTGGAATGCAGGCAGGTGCTGTCAACATCGCCGGTATTTCTAATCCAAATAACTGTGTACAATCGAACGTGAATTGCATCGTTACAGAAGACTCCAATCAGGGAGTCCGCCAAGATCAGCAACAGGATGAACAATGGGGTACCGCCGTGAAATGAGCAACACTCACACCCCGATTTCCCGTTACCTTGAACTGAAACAAGATCCTATTGCCATACTGACGACGGTACTAAAACAATAAAGTGCCAAACTTTTTCATCCTACTAATTTAGACTTCGTTTGGATTTATAACAAAAACACTTGAGGAATTAGCAAGAATAGTTGGCAGAGGATTACATGGAAGCCATGCTAGTGAAAACATATGCCATGTCTGGATTGGTGGCATGCACTCCTTGTTACATTTTATTGCTTTTTTGCTCCCCCATATTCGTGATCTTATTACCATTTTCCCTAGGGCAAAGAATATAATCTAAATGTTGTTTTAGTCTAAAACTACATATTTGGCACGAGATGTGTAATACCCACCGGCTTTTAGAACCTTTCCAGGGTGGTGCATATTTTTAGGGGAGCCGTGCCGGTGGAGGAATATTTAACGGATAAAATGAATCAGACATTAGTTATTGACGCTTTTCAAGGGTTTCAATTCAAATTTCCCTCTTAGTGTTCAAGTCTTTCTCGTTTAGCGTAATTTCTTTTTGTTCCCATCCCTTTTCATCTTCTTATCTTGACTTGCCGCCTGTTTTTATCTCCACGTCACTCCAGTGTTGGTTGGGTGAAAGCCCCCAGAAAATAGGCGCCTATGTCACAAATTGTTTGGCCTGAATTTTTTCACCCCCAAAATCGTAATGTGAATTTTTTTGTTCGCCCTTAGGTAAGAACCTCCCCACTTACCGCCTAAATAATCTATGAAACCCTCTTATAATAGTTGGGAATAAGAGGTATAAAGTTTGAGTTTTGATCATTGTTTTTCTTCTCATTCTTTTTCCTCATTTAGGAAAGAGATTAAGTATTCATTTTTTGAAGTGAGAAATAGTAGTGGGGCGAAAACCAAACAGATCAGGTAATTCAAGTTGCGGGAGTTAAGAGAGCGTAAATTTGGAAAGCAGCCATAAAAGAGGTTTAGTAGAGAGAATATAGAGAAATAACAGATATAAATTTACCTATTGTATAAATAATTAGGTTTCTCTTTAATTCAAGTAGGCCACCAACTCTAGGAGATAAAAGTATATATATATGCATATATATTCGAGTAGCAAGATATTAGTAAACAATTTAAGTTTGTAGAATAAGATATATTAGTTTTATAGTATTTGGAAATAATTCAGATTGCAATGGACTGCCAAGAGCAAGAAAACCAAACAGGGGTTAGGTTTAACTGGAACATTTGGCCATCAACGAAGCTCGAAGCAACACGAGTTGAAATCCCTTTGGGATGCCTTTTCACACCTCTCAAAGAGAGTAGTAAATTGCAACTTGTTGAATACGAACCCATTAGATGCAGAGCATCAGGTTGCATTTTAAATCCATATTGCCCAGTTGACTTCAGATCTAAAGTATGGACATGCCCATTCTCTTTGCAGAGAAATCCCTTCCCTCCTCACTATGCCGAGCACATAAGTGAGACTGTGCTTCCTGCAGAGCTTATGTATCCTTCAATTGAATATATACTTCCAAGTGTCCCCGCTAACAATGTTAATCCTCCTGTGTTCATCTTCGTAATTGATACTTGTTTGATTGAAGCGGAACTAACGGAACTGAGGGATTCCATCCAACAAGCCGTATCTCTAATGCCATCTGATGCTTTGGTTGGACTTATTACATTTGGAACTGTTTGTTGCGTTCACGAAATTGGATTCACCGAATGCCCAAAATCTTATGTATTTAGGGGAGGCAAAGACGTGACTGCTCAACAAATTCAACTTCAACTCGGACTAACCTCCAGAGGTGACCCTAGAACTGCAGGAACAGCGTCCCAAGAATCTTCAAGGAGATTTCTTCTTCCAGTATCTGAATGTGAGTTCTCTCTAATGGGAATCCTAGATGATCTTCGTCCTGACTCTTGGGCTATACCAGCTGATACGCGTCCTCAGAGATGTACGGGAGTTGCTCTAGCCGTTGCTACAGGAATAATGGAGGCATGTTGTGTACAACAAAGTGGAAGAATCATGCTCTTTGTTGGCGGGGTGTGTACTGTAGGGCCCGGAACTATTGTTGCTCTTCCACTTGCTGAGTCCATTAGGCATCATTTGGATCTACAAAAGAACTCTAACTCAGCGAGACACGTTCACAAGGCTATTAAATTTTACTCCTCCCTTGCTCAAAGAGCCGTTCAGAACGGGCATGCCGTGGATATTATGGCTTGTTCCCTAGATCAAGTTGGTCTCCATGAAATGCGTGTGCTTTGTGACAGAAGTGGTGGGTATATGGTAATGAGCGATTCATTTAGTATGAATATATTTAGGGATTCATTTAAAAAGATGTTCGAACCAGATTCATCCGGTTACATCAAACAGGCTTTCAATGGTCGTGTTGAAATTCTTTGTTCAAAAGACGTTAAGGTTAGTGGGGCGATTGGAGCTTGTACAAGCACTGGCAAGAAAGGTGCACAAGTTGGTGACACCATGATTGGTGAAAGTAATACATGTGAATGGACATTAGGTGCCCTTGATAAGAACACAACTATTGCTTTTTATTTTGAAGTCGTGGCGCAGGGCCCAAATCAAGTTCCACCAGGTAAACAATCGTACATACAATTTCAAACCTTATATAATCATCCTTCCGGGAGAAAAAGACTTAGGGTTACAACTGTGTCATATAGGTATTCGGAGCCAAACATTCTGGACCTGGCTCCTGGTTTCGACCAAGAATCCGCAGCCGTGTTAATGGCAAGACTTGCAGTTATTAGAACCGAGAATGAGGATGGGCTTGATGTTTTGAGATGGCTTGACAGAAAACTTATTAGACTCGTGTCAAGATTCGCGGATTATCAAAAAGATGACCCTAACTCGTTCCACTTGTCATCGGAGTTTAGTATTTACCCACAGTTTATGTATCATCTTAGAAGAAGTCATTTCCTTCAAACATTTAACGCATCACCAGACGAAACTGCGTATTACAGAACTGTTCTTCTAAGGGAAAATGTAATGAACTCCCTGGTTATGATTCAACCTGCTCTTTTACAATATTCATTCGATGAAGGTCCTCCTCAACCAGTTCTGTTGGATGTACAGTCGCTAAAGCCAAATGTTATTCTTCTCCTTGACTCCTTCTTCCATATTGTTGTGTGGTATGGTGAAATGATCCATCAATGGAAAGAGCAAGGATATCATGAAAGTCCTGAATACGAAAACTTTAAGAATCTACTCCTTGCACCCGCTGAAGACGCTCGTTCTATTCTTCAGGACAGATTTCCAGTTCCTAAATTTGTTCTTTGTCATGCCGGTGGCTCCCAAGCTCGCTTCCTACTTGCTAAGGTCAACCCCTCTGCCACTCATAATACACTTTCTGGTGCGACTTTTGATTCAGTTTCTGATGGTTCTATAGTCATTACCGATGATGTGTCTCTTAAGGTGTTTATGGAACATCTCATTAAACTTGCAGTGCAATCATAACTGCGAGTGAAGCCAGAATCAATATTTTGGTATATCCGGTAAAAATAGCAGAAGAATCTGATGTTATTAGTCTTTGCTTTATACAAGTGCCAGGTATATTTGGTGTAACTGAATAGTTATATGACGTTATTACTCTATCAAAATACTTGAATCTAAATAGCAGTGGATGGTTTTGGATTTTTTCATTTGATAGCAACGGAACTTCTGGAGGGCAAATCTTTACTGCATTTATGCTTGAGGGGACAGTATATAGGTTGAAATACTGATTATAAATTATTAATTTATTAAATTGGCTATAATTATCATAGTACTTTGGATCCGGGTCTAAATTTAATCTGGAAGTCAATACTTGAATATCTTCTTTCTTAATAATAAAATTGTAATTTATTCTTTCACTAGGACTTGTTTCTCTTGATAAGAATATATTTTTATCCAACTGTTCGACGTTACTTTTTTCAATAATTAATGTAAACAAATTCATCACATATTTTTCTTTAGAAGCTAATGTATTCTTTATTATCTTAATTATAATATTAATATCAGCTTTATCCGGTTTATATTCGTTGTTTGAATTACTATTATCTATTCTGGTGTATCTCACTTTCCTGCAATTTAGTTGTTTAAAATATCCGTTTCCTATTACGAGAAATAAAAGGCAGTCTGAATTCCCAATATTCTTGTCCCTAACCTCCATTCTACTCAAGTTTATCTCCTTACCATTCAACGAGTAATCGTCGATAATGTATATATATCTAAAGTTCTCTTTATATGTTAACTTTGTGATTAAATAATCCGGTGAATTTGTTTCCAGTTTTATAACCTGATTCTTTAGAAGCGGAAACGGATGATAAGAACTATGATTTTGCTGAACAGAGACCAATTGAAAAAAGTGGTTTCTTTTACTGTAATCTAATAATTTATTTACCCTTGGTTCCAAATAAGGACCAATATAGTTCTCATTTACACTCAAAAACAATAACGAAGTAAAGTATGGATTGTCTATGGTAGATTCTGACGTTGAAATTGTGAATTCAACGTAAGCATTATTTTCTATTGATTTTACTATACTTGGTTTTGTTATTTGAACTGCCAAACCCCACCATCCTTCCATAAATCCATTTTGTGATTCCAGTAAAATTGTTAAAACTCTTTTTTTTTTAATATATTTCAATATGTTCAATCTTCTATCGCTTATTTTCGGTGGATATACTCCAACATTTAGTTCTTGACTCAATTCTTCTATGAATGTATCTGGTATTTTCAAATTTATTGCCATAAACTTATTATTCTGTTGTTTTAGAATATAAAAATATATTACCATTGAATAATTATCATTAGAGTCTACAAACACAAAAGGCCCACCCACTTCACTTACACTCGTTTCTTTGCTATCATAAACCTCACCTTTTACTATTTTTTTTGTAATTAATCTCGAAACACTGTCTGCTTTATCATGTATTGAAGTCGAGTACAATTCAACCTCCCATTCCTCTTGCACCCTTTCTGAACTAAAACCATTTTCAGAAATTACTCTTGAATTTAAATTGTTCCCACTAACTAGTAATATACACTCAAATTGATAATTTGGATTTATATCAAATAACATTATTGAATTAGTTTTTTCATCATATTCCATCTTTACATTTACCTGGTGTGGTGACTTATCATAAATAAGTGGCCTCAATAATACATATGAATACGCTATTTCATTGTCAAATCCCTCTTTAATAAAGTAAACGTTTTTCAACAATGGCCTGACCTTTAAATTATACTTTTTCTTTATTCTACCATCCGTTTTTCCTATTCTAACCAGTATTGGATACAATTCTGACTCTGTTATTCTATATCTTATTTTGATATTTATATCCTTTATTTTTGGGAAACTGTAACTCCCTATCGAAATAGGAGAGTAATTGGCATCATAGTTTGTATTTTCCCCATTATTTTGATCCCCCACAATAGTTAAACCCCTATTCTCAAACAAATACCTTATCCACTCACCTATACACTCATTTTTTGCAGTTATTTCATCTATAACAGTCGCATTTAGGTTCAGAAATTCAGGTTTAGATGATGGAACGGAGCCAACCAAGATTTCTATTTTAATTTTTTTTCCAGAATCTAGTTCTTTTGGAACTTCTAGGTTCTTTATTTCAATTCTCATGGGAAAAATATTATCTACTTTTCCATTTGTGCTTTCTGAAAGACCTAGTATTAGTATTAGTTGCGGACTTTTACTTTGAATGTAACATTCGTAGTTATGATTCATTATTTCGCAGAAACTATGTTCAGGTGTATTTGTATCTATTTTAAAGCATTCATTTCTATTCTCACACTCTGGAAAGGTTAACCTTACTCTTATTGGTTCGGGCCCCACTAAAAACTTGTTTGGGAGTTCCGTTTTTACCGTCTGCTCCAATGTGAAACCCAATTTAGACATTTGGCTACCTTTATAAAATGACTCAAACGTTGCATTCTTGATGTTCAAAACATTCATTAGTGGTCCCAATGTGTTTGTAACAGACTCCTGATTTATCGTTGTTAAACAGAAAGGTATTGTTGGCATGTTGTTCTTTGTACTTGTAATGCTCAAGTTCCAATTACCAGTTAATTCATTTATTTCAGGATTTTGAAGATCAAACCTCAGTATATAACTTCCATTATTCAGATTTCCCATCAATTTTAAAGCTTCATTGCCTTTTGCCACATAATCAGGCAAATCCAAACACTCACTCGTATTTTGTGACACGACCTCCCAACTTTGAAATCCCAAAGATGTCAATATATCAAAGAATTCGATTTCAGTTTCTTTACTTAATTCACATGTCGGTGTTTTTACGTCATTTTCTTTCGAATATTCGCTTAATCTATAACTTAAACCTTTTTCATTGGAATTAACAATTCCTTTACTTACTTTGTAATCAATATATTGATTTCTATTTTCACATTTTGCGTCCGTATCTTGAAATTTTCCTGCTTTTGTTCCAGGTAACAATTTTAAAGAATTTATCTTAAATCCATTAGGAACAGAAACCGTAATCATTGGACTGTAAAATGTGCATGGAATCTCAAATTCAAAATCAACATAGTGACTTTTTGATCCCAGTATATGAGTATTTAAATCTGAGGCAACTGCATGATATATGCATGCATTACATGCAACTTTTGCTGCATACACATAATTATTGGTCTGAATATTTAAAAATGTTAAAAATAAAACTAACAATTCTATATTTCTCATCAAATTCCTGTTTACCCTAGGATAATATTTTTTTGCGATTATTTTTGAGTAAATTTGCGATGTAGGTGTTTCAATGCAATTGAATCAAAGTTTTACAAGTAAACTGTTACCCTTAAAAATATTAAAAAGAAAATATGCTTATGTTCTAAGGTCGTGATGCCAAACCCTACAACTTTTTCTCTGCATTCTTCCTGACAAAGAACTAAATGTCTCTGTCAATTAATATCAATTAAAACTATATTTTCTGCGGATTAAGGTATAAACAAGAACCTAATACATTACATAAAGACTATTCCTCAAGTAACTAACACAATAATTTACCTTTTAATGGTTTAATTTCAGTATGATTTTTTGAAGGTGTGGGGAAAAAATTAGTATAATTAACAGTAGAAAAAAAACAAGGCATAGTCACGTCAAAATGACCTAAAAAATTAATTAATCAATTAATGAGCGTTTGTATCAACCAAGACTATAAATTACAATTTTGAAAGTATACCCTCGGATATGTTAGTAATACGTTTCTCGTTTTGTTTATCGTGCTTCTTAATTATTGGAACCGAAGCATTCATAAAGTCTTTGATCAAGGAGGTGTAATTTGAGTCAATTTCTTGATTAACTGAGTTATTTATCCAACTCTGTGCTACACCAATAATACATTTCCTAATATGCAAAGTAAATGAGTTATTATCAAGTGACAATGACTCAAAATTGTTGATTGGAGATTCCAAGTCGGCAATTCTATTTATAATTAAGCTATATGGACTCGAAGATAATGATGACGTTGAGCAAGAATCCAAAAGTGACATGTATATATCAAAAATCAGGTCGTGCGGGATTGAAAAGTATTTGTTCCATAGTTTCAGTGAAACTGAAGTGGGAATAAAACAGTCTATATCCAAGTTTTTTGTGTTTTTTATAAGGTAAAAGTTCCCAAATTCCAATACCGCAGAAATTGAATAAAGTTGTTGAAATAGGTCGTACTTTTTAATGATTTCTTGGTCTGAAAGCCCAACACATTGGAATATATTTGGTACAAATGACAAGGCGCCTAACAATGAAGATCCCGAAATATTTAATAATGGTGTTTGAACAAACTCAAATAGCTTTTGAATTGACTCGTGATAATTGAGATACCCATTAAACCCAAAGAAATAGCTCAGAAGTGGAAATATCGGAGTGTTTGTGTCGTCGTTGAGATTAACACGATTTATTGTGTGGCCAATTGGTGGAAACAATGTTTGAAGAAGCAAATCTGAAATTAGACTGCATATTTCCTCCAACTCAGCATCATCCCCTGACTTCCTTTTATTTGCATTAAATAGTACCGAAATAATTGAAAAGGGTTGTAAATCAGGTACAGTGTTTATAATAGAGATGATTTCAGAAAAAGAGCAAATTCTAGATGAAAGAGTTTTGACTGTTTTTAATAATTGACCGTTTTCATTTAATGCTAAATACTTTTCCAAGTAACTCGATAGTGGAATCTGCAAATAGTTTGAAGAAGAAATTAGTCCATCTGCATTTGAAATTGCATTTTCTATAGAAAAGTCCATTTGATATTTATCTTTTCCGGTAATCTTCTCGTCAAACAAATGTGGAAAGTAATTTGAAACATTAATCTCAACTTGAGTAACTGAACGACCACCTAAAAAGTAAACCTTTCTCAGCATTTTGAGAGAATCAATGCGTGTTCTGACATTTCTGCACTCTTCTCCGCAGCAAATGTCTGCATCTAATGCTATAAATGAAAGTACACTTGCAGACTTTATGCTACCAAAAGACTTGTCATCACCTGTCAAATATATACAGGAGAGAACATAGTAGAATGGAGAATAATTTCCAGAAGTAATCAAATCATTCAACACCGAAATAAATTGATCTTTTGAGTAAATACACCTTTCTCTGATATTGCTATATTGAAGGATACTGTTTAACTCATCAGATATAAGAGTTAAAAATGGTTTATTATAATCACGAGAATTACCATTTTCAAATTTTAGTGAAACTTGAAAGTCCTTCAAAAGTTGTTGGCATATACAATGAAAAGAATTACTTCCATTTGATAAGTAGTATTCTTTAATAATAAGAGCCAATATATCTCTCAAAAGATATTTTAGGCACATATTTATTAATTTAGTATTGGAACTGTAGGAAAGTAAGGTCTTAATTGGCTGAATAAATAAACTCAAGCATTTATTCCTAATAATTTTTTTTTTATCCCTTTCATGAGACAACAAATCATAAAAAGAGTCTGAAAGTGACTTAGTCCATGCCTCAATGATACCTTCGATGTGGGTATTAAATGAGTTCAAGTCAACATTTATGTTATTTGATTTATTTGTTTCAAAATACCCTATTTTCTGTCTGGACTCTATTTGTTCCGTCAAAAATAACTCAAAGTACGATATTGTTTGAAGTAACAAAAGAGTCGAGTCGGCGATTCTGTTCCAAGGTTTGAGAGTAAGTGAGGAGAATATCTCCTTAAGAAAGTCACTTTGAGTTTGGTCAAGCAGAAAAGACTCCCAATATTTATACGGTGGACTTGTAAAACTTCCAATTAGTTTATTTCTAGACGTTATTTTCTTTAAAATTGAATTAATGTCTGGATCTTCCGACAAGTCCTGAAACAAAGCAAGTCTCTTCATAATTCGGTTAGCCTTGTCACTTAAAATCCAACCAATTTTAGAGTGAACACACTTTAGTTGGTTTAGTAAATTGGAATCATAGTTTCTTGAATGAGAAGTTGAGCCAATTACGGCCATTGAAAAGGATTCAACTAAGAACCTAATTCGGCAAATTCCTTTGTTTGAAACTAATAAAAATATTAATGGCATTTCAGTAAGTATATTAGTGTTTTCATATCTTCCCAAATACATAAGAGTTATTTTTCTGATATTTTCAGGAGAAGAAATGAAAATCATCAGGAATTGAATTAACTGAGATAATAAATTCACAATAAAAGCTATAGATTTTATTATAAAAGTTGTAGATCTCTTTAGTTGTATATTACAATCCGTTCCTAATTCCTCAATAATAATTTCGTGAATAGATCTTTCCTGATTAAGTTTGTTGTTTGGTAAAGATGTAAAATTAAATAATTCATTTCCTATAATGTTTCTGGATCTGGAAAGGATTTTCGATACTTTTTGCAATCTTAGGAAGCACAATTCAAGGATATGTGGTGTCAATATAAAATTTAAATCTTGGCCAGACCTGTAGAAAAGAGGGAGCTCCAAAATGCACCTAAGATCAAAAGCAATTGCCCCAGACAGTGCCTCAATCCAAGGGGATGTTAAAGAAAGATAATTGGAGGTTAAAAATGAATCCTCTGGATGAACAAGCCTCCTGAAGTTCGTATTTGAGTTGTCTACATTGCTATTCATCTGTGAATTTCGCATAATTTGCATAAAAAGTCCACTTGCACCAATAATGTGTTGAACACCATTCCACCTTAAAGTTAATAAAAAGTAACGAGTTTCTCCTACTAGAATAATGTGACGATCATGTATCCAACCGAGTAAGTCATAGTTATTTTTTTTTCCAAATTGGTTACCACCGTACTCCAGATTTACATCTGGATAAATCAAACTCTTAGAATTATTCAATATTGGAAATTCCTCTAAGGTACCAATACTGTTATCAGAATTTATTTTAACTTCATAAATCGATTTTATCTGTTCATCTAATTCAAAAAATATTGGTTCACCACCATTATTCTTTAAATTACTGGAAAAAGATGTATTATTATTATATCTAAGACTTGAGGACATTGGACTAGAAAAATTCCGGCCAAATAAAGAGTTATCAATAAATTTATTCGAATCCAAATTTATATCTGCTGGAAGTGAATTAAAAAGTCTTAGCTCCACTTTGCAGATATTCCTGGAAGGAGTCTTTGAAAAATCGGTATTTGCATTAACATTTTTAACCGTTTTGCAAGTTGTACTTCTGGTAATTATAGTTAGACCGTTCCTACAAAATGAATTTGTCATTCTGCTCTCTTCCCCAATAGACACTGAATGAGGGATAAAATTGGTTAACCAAAACCCAAAAACAGTTACATCACAATTATTACTGAAAGTACCAGGCTTAAGTTCAAAAATGTTATTTATTTCTGAAATGTGTAACTTCTTAAGGGGAGATCTCATGCTATGATTCTCCACTCCTGAACAATTGCTTGAAATTGAGCTCAAAGGTGGAATATATTCACTGTTTCTTTTAGAACACTGAAATTGTAAAATAGAACCATTCTCCATGAATAAAGAAATTGTTAGGTTGTATTCAAATGTGAATGAAAGACATATATCCTCTACTACAAAATTTCTGAAGTCTTCGTTCTTTCCTTCATTATTTAAAAATTTCCCAGATAATTGGGAAAGAATTTTATTTAATTCGGTTCTTTTGAAAGTATAAATTATTTTTATTGAACTTGGTGAGGAGAACCTTCCTTGGTAGTTTTTTTGGCAAGTTTGAGACATACAACTATCTATTTCATCTGTTAAATCATAATTATTATTAACATTGTAGTTATTTTCATCTGTACAAACATAGTCGTCCCAATCTGATGGTAGCAGGTGTGGCTTTAAATTAACGTTAGAAACCCAACTTTCAATTGAGTTTACAATCCTTCCCCAAGGAGCTATCAAAGGCAAGATTGTACTTGAATCTGAATCATTCAAATATTTAGCAATATGAATATTCTGAGAAGAGTCTAAAATTGCCATGTATCCACAAGGAGCAACAGAAACCTTACTGATGAATGTTCTCTGGAAAATCCTCAAAAACGTGTATTTAAATAAAAAACTATTTGATAGAGTGTAGTTCACTTTATGAGAATGAATATAACAATATGGTGTGATCCAACCTTCTTTTGAATGGTAAACGAATTCATAAATATTTGAACTCTCCTCTTCAAAGAAGAAAAATCTGCCATCCAAAGTGCCTTGTAACGAATGCAATTTTGAAGCGTACATATTTGGAAGAGAACACTGAAACATATTTATCTCTTTACCATTTATCTTCATTATGGACACATTAATTAGTCCTGCACCCTTAACCACAGAGCCTTCACTATTCAAAACACTATTGTAATCCACACCATACTCATTAATTTCCTCACCATCTTGAGGCAAATTCCATTTTTTTAACCTTCTCAAGTTATACGAATTACATTTATCAAGTTTCAAAGCTAATAAGTTGCCGGATTTCTCGGTAATTACACACAGAATATACTCAACATCTTTTGAGAATATATTTGCTCGTGGAAACGACCCGGTAACCATTTTTACTGGAAATGGAAGTGATAACGTCAATATGGTATTATCAATTAAACCATTGTTCACCCTTTTACAATAAGAATCATTCGAAGTTTCAGAAATGTAACCAGAAGTTGATTCAGCACCATTTTCAAATAAATCACCTATTGAAAATATATAAAGAATGTTTTCTAGTCCCACATATCCATAATTTATATGAGGTAAAAACCCATATGTAAGTGATGGTGGTCTCCCAACCAATAGTTGAATTCTCTTTATATGCTGAATAATAGAACTATGTAGTGGAAATGGGCCTTTCCATTCTAAACCTATATATCCTATACCCTCCCCATTGTGCACGGAGTCACCATATTCTTGCAATATGCTTGAAAGTGTGTTTGGGGTGTTTCTGGGCTCTTTGCTTTGATCCGAAAAATTTAATTTTATTACCGGATTATTTCCACCGCATATCTCATTTAACTGGTTCACAATGGCCTGAAAATTTAAAAAACGGGAAATAATTTTCAATTACATACTTTATCAAATTGTTCACTTACCTCTGCTCCCCTCCGAAACTGTGATATATTTATGTTTTCCTCCAACATACCTACAGATAGATGCACAATTTGTCGTTGGAGTAAACAAATATGATGATCCCCATCAATTTATTGTCTGAAAATCGGTAAACAATGCGTTTTATTCCTTATATAAGTTTTTTATATTATCACTAACTTGTCTTTAGACTAGTTTCAAATATAAAATTTAAATTATATAAATGTATTTTAAAATCCCGCCCAAAAGTTTTCCCAAGCCTACATTTGGCCCATATAAATTTGTTAAGCAATAAGTCAAAATCTAACATTAAAATTTAGATAATAAGTTGAAGAATATCAATATTGAATCAATAACATATTTTAACTATGAATATATTAGAACTATTGAGAATAAACATTTTTTAGGCGAAATTCTTATGTTTTCTCAAAAGTAAACTGTGAATATAATTTGGAGGAATAAATATTACAAAGGGGTACCCAAATTTCACCTTATAATCACATCTACTCAAACTCGATTTCAATGGAAGCATTCAGACTTATACTGAAATACACTAATACTTAATGGCTGAATGTTTATTATACCGTCAAAAGTTTAATTGACTCTTCCCCTTTTCAATACATTTTTAGTGGCCTAACATATTCTAGTAAACAGTAACATGCAAAAAAAAGTATTTGGCGCCAGAGGGAAATGGGAGCAGAAGGGATATTTTGGAACAAAACAAAAGACTATAAAAGTAAAAAAAATCTATTAATTCAAAAGGGAATTAGATATATTCCTACATTTTTACTTTATTTTGCTTTGTAAGGCGTAACATGTGATTCAAATGATAGGTTTGATAAATGAAGGTGAACCAGGGATTACTCAATGGAGTAGTATGATGGGTGCAAACAGCGAAAGTGAAGAAACTGAGAATGGTTGGGTTCATTGGTACTGTGGCTTGAGAGAACACTACTTTTTCATAGTGATTCCCAATGAATATACTAGAGATCCATTCAATCTCTATGGCTTAAGGCAATATTTTCCAAAGAATTATGATAACCTTATTGAATTAATATTATCTTCTAACATACCAGACGAAGATGACTTAGCAGATCCCACACTTCAGGATTTACATAGAGAAGCAGGAGAATTATATGGTTTAATACACGCCAGATATATTACAACTCCAAGAGGTTTGCATATGATGAAGCAGAAGTTTGAAAGAGGTTGTTTTGGAAAGTGTCCAAGGGTTTTATGTAATGGTCAAAAAGTACTTCCTGTTGGAATTACAAACGAATTAAGAAGTAGAAGGGTTAGAGTCTACTGCCCAAATTGTCAGGAGGCTTATGATCCAAGAAATGTCAATTTAATTGACATAGATGGTGCATTTTTTGGAACTTCTTTTCCCCATATATTCTTACAAGTCTATCCGGAATATATATCAACGACTTGTCCTGAGCCGTTTTATCCTAAAATATTTGGGTTTAAAGTTTCTGATAAATTGAGTATAGTTGAAAGAAAGGGAATTAATGGTGAATATGGGAAAAGAATACAGGCGGAAATACTAAAAATGAGACCTTCCTCGAGGAAACACATTGAAAATCATCAAGTAAATGATTCCAGTTTAAATAAAGGGAAAACTATGCCACAAACAGGTGTTAATGTAGACTCGAATAATTACTACACAAACAAGGATAATAGTTCGAAAAACGCAGGACATAATTCGACAACATCATCTAAAACTATGAGATCTTCAACAACTAATAATTATTTCGGAGTAAATTATCATCATCCGGAGGATATTGTTATGAATCAAATTAACCACAGTAATATGAGTTCCAGAAATAACAACTCCTGTAGCAGTAGGTACTAAATATTTCGTCTGTTTAATTTATAAATAGTTCATTTTCATATTCTCCCCCAAGAATTATTGATTCAATATTTACCATGACTAAACTACTTTCGTGTAATTTCATTTTTGATAAATTCCGTATATTTTTTTTTAAATGCATGCATGCAGATTAGTCAATGCATGTGAAACAGCATTCGGAGTTTAATAAAATTGAAGATTAAAAAAAAGTCATAATATTTAGAAAAATCTAAATAAACAAAGAAACTTAGTAGTATATAGATATTTGGGGATGTCCATATTAAAATAGTTTGTAGAATAACGAGGAAAAGGACAAGTTATAAAGTTAGTCAAGTAAAAATTATTTTTAGTTAAGTTAGAAATGTATATGAAGTTGTTTGATATAATTCTAATACTAATTTATTTGTGGGGGACTAATTGTTCATTTCTTGAAGGTGGGATTGAAAATAGGAGCATAAATAATGACTCAAATATTCTCAATGTAAATAAAAATTTAGGTGGAAATAACACAGGTAAAAATTCAAATCCAAATGTGAACAGTCTAGAAACCCTTTTAATGACAGCAAAAATAATATCAACCGCAGGAAATATACAAAAAACATTACAAAATGATGGAAGCGAGAATGTGCATGGAACTAGTCGTACGGACACAACAGAATATGTCAGTTTCAAAGCCTCAAACAATACAAGAGATAGAAATAATATCGGTGTAACTCAATGTAATGTAGATAAGGCAGGTCTTTGCTGTGTAATGCCAAATTATTGTTCAAAAGAAGCAATATGTAAATCGGAAATAGTTGGACAGCAAACATATATTGATTACCTAAATGCCTTTCCAAGATGTCAGTGCCTTCCAGGATACACCGGGGATGGTAGAACGAAAGGAACTGGTTGTCAAAACATAAACGAGTGTCTCACAGGAGAAGCAAAATGTGAACAACTTTGCACAGATTATTCACCAGGATATGCATGTAGCTGTAACACTGGATTTAGATTAAACCTGAGAGATATGAAAAGTTGTATAGATATCGATGAATGTTCTGAAGGAACTCACAACTGTAGTCACAAGTGTGTGAATACACGCGGAAGTTTTGTTTGTGAATGTCCAAAAGGATATGTTTTAGATAAAGGTAATCAAGATTGTATAGATATTGATGAGTGCAAAGACAATAGAGGTTTAGGACCCTGTGAATATGGGTGTAGAAACCTCCCAGGTAGTTTCGAGTGTATCTGCCCAAAAGGATATAGACTAAATAAAAGTAGCCAAAAGTGCGTTGATATTGATGAGTGTAGAGAAAATAGTGGAATATGTACTGGTTTTGGTGAAGTATGTATAAATACAATTGGGGGATACAGTTGTAAATGTGGCCCAGGGTTTCGTTATAGTAAAAAAGAAGATGTTTGCATTGATATAGATGAATGTTTGGAGAAAACAGATAATTGTACTGCAGATACTGTATGTGAGAATAGAATAGGTGGATTTACATGTAACTGCCTGAATTCGGGACTTAAATTTAACCCCGTAAGCAGAATATGTGAGGATATAGATGAGTGTTCAAATGGGGAGTCAAAATGTGATCAAAAATGTGTAAACACATTCGGTGGATATAAATGCGAGTGTTATAAAGGTTTCAGACTAAATATTAGTGGGGTAAAGAGTAAAAACGAGAATGATACTTACAATAGTGGAGTTTGCGTTGATATTGACGAATGTTCTGAGATGCCACACTTAACTGGATGTTCCCATGGATGCATAAATACTCGTGGTGGGTTTCAATGTACGTGTCCAAGAGGACTTCAGTTGAATCATGACGGAAAAACCTGTGACGACGTAAACGAATGTAGGATGGCGGAAAATCCCTGTAAAGATAACAAACAATTTCCTTGCTGCAAGAACACCATTGGTGGGTTTACATGCGTTGAGCAAATAAGAACGGGTGAACTTTTTAGGAGGTTCGAATGCCCAACTGAAAATAACAATACAGGCCCAGTGAATGCAGATAATAATAACAATATCAGTGGTATTTCACATAAATGGCAAATCAAATATAATCAATTACATACAAAACTTTCACAATAAAAAAAAGAAGCGATTTTAATATTTAAATAAATTTCAAAACTATAAATATATCGGCTAAAAATCTTCCATGATTTCATCTTTTTCCTTAATAATATCATTATTTTCAATTTCACTCTTAGGTTGGAAAGAATTTTCATCAAAGATAAAATATGGATGAGAAATTGAAGCTGGATCATCATAGTATTCATCATCTTCATCTTTTGCATCGTTTTTATCTTCTTTTACCCACTCTCCACAACTTACACAAACAAAGACGAGTGTCATTGCATCTGAGCAAACTCTTTCAGGCAACTGGAAAAATACAGCAACATTATGGCCACAGCCGCGGCATACCCAGTCGTGAGTTCTACCAAGCGCAGGGTCTTGGTGCATATCTTTATTTACGAGAACATCCTCTTTACCCACGTAATCAAAGGCTATAGAATTAACGATATTTTCCTCTGGTACGGTTGGATTTGAATAATTATAGTAGTCGCAATTTCTGCAGGCAAAAAGGAGCTTTTTTCGTTCAATATCCTCCCTTGGACACAATATATTGTTACATTCTGGGCAAAATCTCAAATCCTTCTCCATGCTATTTTAATTTACACCCTATTCTAATTCCAGTAAAAAAATAGAAGTGTATAATTATAAATTCTAGCAAATAAATACTTTAAAAAGTATTAAAACCGACAATGCGTTTGCAGAATGTTTATTTTTTTGATACATTTAATAAGAAAAACAAAGAAGAAATCAAAGTCCCATCCTTGCAATTTCAACAAAGCAAAATGTATGGCGCCACATTCCAGGTGTTTATTGGCGCCGATTGTTTTTTTTCAATTTGGAAATGAAGAGTGCGATTTTTAAAGTAGTGGTGATGAGGAAAGAATTGAAAAGTGGGATATAAAAAGAATAAATCACTTATTTGACACTAAATGTATATTTAAGACTAAAACAGATTTACTGGGGTTATTCTTAGATTTCGCACAGATATTGATGTACCTCGTGCATTTTTCCAAAAGATTTAGAGTGGGATTTCTCCACTGAATTGTGCTTTTGATGTAATAGTTGGTTTAAATCAAGTTAAAATTGTTACAACTCCCAACATACTAATAGGAATCATTAATGACTACTTAATAGAAAATATAAATATGAAAAATTTGATAAGAAATATAGAACTAAATCCAACTACGGCAGACAATCACTTAAGATTAATAGAGGAGTACAGAAAGAATAATGGAGATTCTTTGGCTGTAGAACAGCTTTATGAAGGAGCATTATCGGAATGTGGTTTACATCCGTCGGAGGGTCCCATAATTTGGAGCGGCTATCGTAGTTATTTAAATAAATTGGATGAATTGTGTTCAGAAACTAGAGTGAAAAGAATAAGATATTTATTTTACAGACAAATGTCGTTGCCTTTGAGTGGTCTTCCAGATTTATTTGATGAATACAGACTTTGGGAAGAGGAACTATTTGAAAAGAGTATAGACTCTCTTAATATGGCAGAAGAACATTTTATCAAGGGTCAGCAAGAGTGGAATTTAAGAAAACCATATGAAATGAGAATTCACACAGATAATGTCTCTAATATTCAGGAATTATTTGATGCATGGATGCTTTATATAAATTTTGAGAAGGATAAAATGATTTCAATTGAATATTCAAGTAATATTGACCACGATATGAATGGTGATTCGTACTCATCAACTTGTGTTTGTAACAAAGAAGGTTCTTTGACTGAGTACAAATATGACCCAAAGGACTCCGTTATAATGGCTTATAGAAGGGCTTTAGATGATCTCGGATCTCTGAGAATAGATTTGTGGTTTGAATTTGCAAATTTTATATCGACAACATATAATTGTCCACATTTGCTTTTAAATGTTTATTATTCATCATTAAAGCATTTTGAAAGAAATCCGAAGTTGTGGATTCTATATTTAAGGACTATTGTGGAAGCTGCGAAGGACAGAATATCTCATTATAATTCACTTGGCCATCATTATACTCCAAGTTGTAAAATTCGCTCCAGTAGTGTTTGGTATCCTCTAAATGAGGAAATTTTATGTTTGTCTGATGAGATGGAGATTAAAGAATTTTATATGAACAAAATATTAACTGAATTTGGTATTATTAAAGAATTGTTTAAGTCGATGAAAAATGAGATGATTGAGATGTATACCATAATTGCAGATTCTATTTTTGATTTAGTCAAGTTCAAGAGCTTTGGAACAAATGAAAGTAATAGTTTATCCGAAAAAAACATGGATAGAGATTGTATAGGTAATATTGGAAATAATGAGGTTATAAAGGACCATAAGCACGATTTAGAATATTCGGATAAATATAAATTATTTAAGGAAAAAGCTTTTGAAGTTTTAAAAAATATATATATAGAAGGAGATGGAGTGATCATTGAGTTATTTAAAGAAAGTGAACAAATTATCGAGGGGGAAAATTTTTTTCTTATGGAAGAGTCAGTTTTAATGTTTTATTCCCAATGGATGAATTTTGAATCAATGAATCCTGATGGAATTTTGACATTAATTTCTATCATTAAGAAAATTATTGATAATTTTGAATCAAAGTTGAAAATGTTGCTTCCCTTGATATTTTCTATTGCCAAGGAAAAGTTTGGGGATTGTAATGATTTTAGGAAGAAAATAGAGGATTTAATTTCTAAAAAACCAGAAGAAATACATTCAAAAGTTGTTGATGAGTGGGATAAGGCTGTTGCAATATCAACTTTGATTGAAAATTTTGAGAAAAGAAAGTCAAGACTACTAAGTTCAAATGCGTTATCTCCAATTATAAACCATATTTCATCGAGTACTTCTATTTCAAAAAAGAATGACACTTATCAAGATCAAGTTTTCTCTTCAACTTCTCTCGTTAATAAGTTGCAATACTTTAATGGTAATCAAAAAATACAAATTTTATCTGAAAGTGCAAGGTCAAGAGACAGTAATGAGGGTGATTTTGTTTGTTTAAGTGAGATAAGATTTAGACGTGATAAAAGAAGATTTAGAAGAAACCTCCCAGAAAGCGATTACGATTCTTCGAGTGAATGTTCTTCTGAAAGCAACAGTATAAAGTCTGCATTTATTCAAAATTCGAGTAATATTGTAAACAAGATAGCAAGAAATTTTACTCCGCCAAGTACTCCAAACAATATAAGTCTTCAAAAGATGGTTTCAAGTGCTTCAGTAAATAATTTTCCACAAAATTTATTTCTTGTATCTCCCTGCTCTCCTGGATATAACACTAACAACTATAATAATGTTAATGGTTTGCAACATAATGCAATGCAGACAAATGAAATAATGGACACAAGCACTACTGGTGGTGGCTTGAGTTTTCACCAAAGATCTCCTTTTGGAGGGGGGAGTCTTTGCGATTTGGAGTTGAGAACTCAATGTACTTGGGATGGAAGAGAGGCAATAGAACCTTCAATAGCTCCCCCAATTCCACCAATTCCAGCATTATCATCTATTTCTTCATCATCTTCTCACTCTTCTTATAGAAAACGAAATTCAAGATTTTCTGTCCAACCAATAAGTCTTCTAGAGGCAAATTCAACAGAGAGATCTTGCGATGAGTCATCAATGCCTCCTCCTTCATATACTCCAAAAAAAGGCAGGATTGAGAGAAAATCTGAAGCAAACTGTTTATTTCAATCTTCGGAGGACTCTGATATCAATATTATTCAAGAAAGTATAGATCATTCTAAGAAAGAAGAGACTTATTTAGATAAAAATGTCGTATCATCATCAAATTTAGATACTGAAATCAAAGGAACACTATTTCTGAGGTTTCCTTTAGATTTGGAAATAAGCGAAGACCTTGTTTTGACAAAGTACTTTGAAAAGTATTCGAAAAACATTAAGGAAATAAGGATCGTAAAGAATTCAAGTGGAGAAAACAGAGGATTTGCCTATATTGATTTGGAATCTGAAAGAATCGCTAGTGAAATTGTAAATGACTCAGATTTTATTAAATTATTATCAAACTACAAAATATTGGTTTCTTTGTCAGATGCTCCGAAGCAATTTTGTGTTAATGAAAAAGTTTTAAAGGATGCCAATTCCGAAAAAAGTAGATATAGATTTAGAAGAAGAAAAAAAAGACAAATAGAGAAAAAGAAAAACAGTTGCGATTCTACTATACTTGTTAAAAACATAGATAAATCTTTGGACGAAAAGTCTATTGTAGATCACTTTCAGAATTGTCTTGATTTGAAAGTTAAAAATATTTCATTGTCAAAAGACGAAAAGGGAAATTCAAGAGGGTTTGCTTTCATCGAGTTCTTAAATTCAGATGATGCATTAACTGCTCACATGCTCAATGAATCAAAACTTGGCAAAAACTCAATAACAATAAATTCCTCAACTAGACCATTAACGATTCCTAGGAACAACCAAGTGTGTGGGAAAGGCGACTTTATTAACGCTAGGTTTATTCCTAGAACGAAAAGCAGACAGAAACTACCTCCAAATAGACGAAGTAACAGCAATTCTGACCAGATTAGTACTGAAAAAGGAGTAGAAACAGACAGTAAAAGTCATTCACTCACTAATGAAGACTTTAGAAAAATGTTCTCACTTGGATAGCAGTTAGGAGGTGGAAATTGAAGAAGTGCCCGTATTTACAACGATAATTAGATATACATCAATGATCATTTTCAAATAATAAATTACAGGAAAGAACACATACAGAATCGTGTTGTTTTTGAAAGAGTTTAAGTGTTACAAACTTCAAAAACAAACAAAGTTTTATAAGCATTTATTCTTTAGGTACCGTAATAACAGTCTGTTTCTGTTAGTTTAAATTCTGAATACGACTCGAGATTTTGTTTTATTATAATAAAGGATTTTTAGTAGTACTGGAAAGTAATCTTTGTTCTAGCATTAGTGAATCTCGGGGATCTAATATCAATTTCTCTATTGTTTAATTGAATGGTGATGTAGCAGTCTCTAATAATCCAACTACATGATTTTTCCTCCCATTCTACGTAAAATGTCCACACATTTGAATCCCCTGTTGTATGAAGAAGTGCGGGATGTAGCCAAATATGAGCGAGAGGCACTCCAAATCTGCGTGTAACCTGCCCAACTGCTCCCCACTCCCTCATTTTTTTGATGGGATATCCAACAATATCTCTGTAAGGAGAATTTAGAGCAGTAATAGTATCTTTATTTAAGTACCTTCTGCTTTCTGGATTTGATATATCTATAAGAGAGACGCTTCTAAGTAAGTGAGAGGACTCGTGTGAATCAAGAGAGGTATTACTCTCCCTAAATGTCTCGTTTAAGGATTGACTTATCTTTCTTCGAACTTTTTGAATCCTATTTTCACTGTAATTATGGCTAATACGATTTAATTCACTTAAATCGGATTCGTTTGAATCTAAACGGGAGTAATAAATGGGAGGCCTGTTTGCCTCTCCATCAGATATAAAATTGTTACTCAAAAAACTAAGAGATTTATCCGACTCATGGCTTCCAAATATTTTAATAGCAAATTCTCTGTCTAGCCAAACCTGAGATTCACCATAAAAATCGTCATATCTTGAAATGATACCATTTTCAAATGGTTGAGTTTTCAGGTCTATAAGCAAGGATTCAATTCTTGACTTTAATGATGTGATTATATTTTCTTTCTGGCCATTAAAGTGTTCTATAAGCGAATTACAGTTCTCAGAAGAGGCATTGGACAATACGTAAACTGAGTACTCTTCCTCTTTGATATTAAATTCAGAATTAATATTGTTGTAAATGTAAGATGCCTTAAGTGAAAAATCAGTGTTCGAGGAGGTATTTCTGATTAAATAATCCCCATTTTGGTTGTATTCTGAATGTAAATATATTCTCCACTCGTATTGTTGTGGTTCAATATTAAAATCTGAACCCTGAGAGTTATCTTCAATTTCAATAGAAATAGGCTTAATTTTAGCAGACTTAATTAAACAAGGAGGTATGTACAAACAGCGGTCTTTAATTAGGTCAAGAACCTTCCAATTTCTCTTTTCTCCTTTCCTGTTGGTCCTCCTCAATCCCGAAATACTGACATTCCATGAATAACCTGACTTAAAACCCCTTTGAAGATCCTCCAAAAAAAAATCAGAACCCAATTTATCTACTGAAGAAGGGAAGGAATTCTTCATTAGGAAGAAGAAATATTGCATAAACCTAATTTGAGACGGATTCTTTATTGTCTTAACTCTCCCTGGAATTGAGAAATCTGTTCTTCTGTGCGAATAATAAACCAAAGCTTCTTCTAGTGTTGTGCAAAGTCTGGAATAGAGCAGCCAAGCCACCACAACCATTCCAGTTCTTCCTTTCCCACCTTTGCAATGTATTGCAACAACGTTGTCCTTTTTGCTTACAAGGTAGTTCAAGATAATGAAACAGACGATAAATAAAGAACCTATTGTTGGGACTTGGTGATCTGGGAATGGACAAGATATGATATTGTGAAAGTAATCAAGGGGGTAAAGCTCCCTCTCGTTGCAAAGATTTATGATCATGTGCTTTTTCGGATACTTTGTAGAGAAAAAAGCCGAAACCTCGCTTATGGGGTTTCTATATATTGCCTCTATGTTAAATGCAGGAAGGCCCATTGCTATTATTCTATCTGTAATGTAAACCAAATCTAAACAATATTCACCTGAGGTGTAAAATCGTTTATTTTGTCCAACTTGCTTTCTCAATATTATGGTTAACCTCCTTAGGTTAACCATATAACCTATTAATTTTCCAATTCCAATAATATAGTTGAATCTGCTAGTTATGGTTGTAATACCTACAAATATATTTATGCACAGTTCAGTAACATTTCTCAAAATTGTGTACCTGTAGTTACTAAAATCACTTTTATAATTCGTCCTGACCAACTTAAAAACATACGTAAAAATAACAGCCGAGTCATATAAACAGTAAACAGATAGTATTCTATTAATTAACATAGTGGCATAATTTTCATAATAGTGCACAAATTTTCCCATTTCTCTAGTTATTATTATTAATGTTGACAACACTATGTGGATTACACATAGTGTTATTATCATTGAGTGAACTAGGGGAGAACTCGCCGTTCTTACAACCTTGTTTAGTGCCAATTTTGCATTTGTATTTCCACCACTCTCAAATATTTTCTTTTGTTTGAGAGAGATAAGCAAATTCACAGACATTTTGCCAAGAAAAAAACTTACGTAACCTTCAAATAACAAAACACCTTTATTCTAATAGTCTCGGGTTTCATCATATGTTTTTAATATACTTAACTAGTACTCCTATACACATAAATATAAGAAGTATGTGCCATATTCAGACTCCTGTATTTTATTTAAAATTATTCCCTCAAAGTATATATTTTGTAGGGAAATAATTCCGGCCTAGAAAGTTACTTGATTTTTATGACAAAGAATTATGTGGCGCCACTTCATCATCTTGGAACAATGGCAAGGGTGAAGATAGCATCAGAAAAATAGTTGTGGGGTTGCATATATTTCAGTTAAGATGTTCTATTTGAGATGAGTGACTCGTACAAACAGGATATGCAATCGTTAGAGCGTAGCTGGAGTTAATGATTGTCGTATAGTACAGATTACTTAGCCTTCATATTGGAAATTGCACCTCTTTGGGTCATAATGGCACACCAAACCGGAAAGAAATCTAGGAAAGTTTTAGCGTCGAGTTTCGTTTTACATAATAGTTGTGGTGAAAAGAGAGTTACTGTATTTCAATTTCACGAATGCCTTTTCACCAGAAAAAAATAGTCACTATTAAAGGCGGTGAATCCACGTAAACTAAAATTATTTGATATTTGGTAAAGAAGTAAATTGTGTCCTCATGGGCCCTAAAAGGCTTCTGTTGGCGGTAAAAATGAGAAGCGTATGTAATATAAAACATACAAGATAAATTGAGTAAATGAGTATAAAATTAAAATATCACCGAAGGTAATTTTGTCATTGTGGTCTAGTGTTCCAGAGAAATAACAGGGTAGTTCGTAAATAGGACAAATTAATTTTGTGTAAGGCAGAGTGTTCTTCCCCTTTTTTTGCAACAGATGAGTGGCACAAATCCTTATGGAGGTTACGAATTGGTAATAAGAGATTTTGAACCCTCAGATAGCGATGGGGTGAGACGGGTGTGTTTCAAACACTTCAGATCTCTGACATTTCCCTCTGTTTTTTTTTATCTGAGTCAACACATAGCAGATGCTATTGCGCTGTTGATAATTGGTAAGATATTCTTGGACCTTAAACAACTTATTTCCATGTTAGTTCTTTTTGGAGTTTATTTAACTGGAAGGTCAATTTGGGAAGTTGAGTCATATATTAGGAATTGTTGCACTGATTTGAGAAATGTTCACGAGTTATATATGATTTCACCAGGTTACCATTTTTGGGTTGCAGAAATGGTTAAAAGGAAAAACTCTCTAAGAAGGAGAAGAAGCATTAGACTAAACAATGGTGGAACTGTTGAGATAGAAAACAGCGAATTAAACGAAAATAATTCTAAGAGTTTTGAAAACGAGGAAAATTCCAATAATTCCAATAAATCAGAGAACGATTCAATATTGGTAGGATGTGTCGGTCTCGCTCCTTATAGAGACGACCCAAAAATAGGTCGTCTAGTTAGACTTGTCGTTGGGGTTGAAAGCAGAAGAATGAGGATAGGAACAAGACTTTTGGCTCATATGGAGAATTTTGCCAAGGATTTTGGTTATAAAGAAATACATCTATACACCAACAATTTAAGTACTTCTCCAATTAAATTTATAAGTCAACACGGATATCAATTGGTGCAAGTAATTAGCAGAGGTTTAATGCGAGGAGACCTATTGTTGTGGAGAAAATGTTTTGAAAAGGAGAGTATTGACATGCTTTATTTGAACAATGAAAGAACTAGTATTGGAGAGAGGGTCATTCTAGACTAGCGTTCTATTTTTTTATTTCTGTGTGTTGGCAAATTGCTAATGGTGCATGTACATATACTGGATTATCATAATTAAAACGAGTTTACAAGCGTCTCAATATCCAGGTTCGAAAAGGAGGTATTATTATGCATTTTGGTACTTTCTGTATTGTTGATAAATTCAATACAATGAAAAATTATATAGTCTATGTTGTCGGATTTGCAACGCATTTTGTTTTTTGCGGAAATGTTGGAAATGTCAAATAGATTTTTGTTCAGAGTCTCGCTAGCATTTATATTAAAATCATTATAGTTATTAGAGGTAAAATTCTCGAGTAAATTTAATATATTAATTGTTTTAAATTTAACGTCTACAATTAGATATCCACTTTCATCTAACTTCACTCTTTGATCGGTCTCCAGTGATAATGCTTCATTTATATTTTCAGGTTTATTAATATCTACCTGCCCTATTAAGGCTTTATTACTAGAATATAATAAATTTTCGTGCAGTTCCAGTCGAAATGATAAGTTTAAATCGCATGTATTTGATTCATACCGCTTTTTCATGTTAGAATCTCTCCAGATGTATCTTGTTTGTGTGCAATCTTGCAATTTCAAATAGGTGTAATCCTCTTTTTCAGATAGGTATAACGAATTCTTGTTTACAAAGATAAGATGAGTGTAATCAAAAGCCTCATTTCCAATAACAACACCTCTGTACAACTCCATAATGTTGTTTTTTGTAAGAGGATAATAACTACTTAATTTTAGATTAATATTTGGAACGGACTTTTTTATTTTAGAAACACCGCAAATAGCCATATTTATATCTTTTATTTGTTTATTTATATTACATACATTTTCCTCAATTCTTGATTTAAGTATATATAAACGGCACTCTGTAGAGGAGTTACACATATTGAGGTTATTCCAAACTATAATATCGTTACAATGAAATGTATTCGTGTTTTTATCATAAATACCATCAATTATAGTCAGACCTAAATGCTTAAATGGAGAATTTTCAACTACAACAATTCTCCATCCTTCCTCATCCCTCAGTTCGCAGTAGCCGTTTCCATGAATAACCATGCATCTAATTCCTTTTGCTAGTGGAAGAATAAACCAGTCGTGGGGGGATTCTTTAATTATGTCCAGTCTAGAGCAAAAATTTAGCCAATTATACTCTATTAATTCCTTTGACCACATCGATGCAAGCTTCCATTCCTTGTAAAATTTAGAATGCCTTAGTTTGTCTTTGTTCTTGACACCTTTGTTTTTTTTGTCCTCGACGTGGCCCTCCTTGTTACCTCTGTGATAATTTATCAGGTCTTCTCTTCTTTCCTTCCTAAAATCCTCCAACATCTTTTTAAGCCTTTTGTCCAGTGAAGAAATACCTGATAGTTTGCTTTTAACAAACCCATCGTTATACTTGTATATTTCCACATATTTTGAAGACATCTTTGACAAAACACAGCATTAAGACTATTTTCTTTTTATTTGAATTTTCAGATTTAATGACTCAAATAGTATATAAATATTTTAGTATTATGTTTCAAAAATTCTAGCCTAAGGTATTTGCGAGCTTTTTTCTGTCAGAATCTTCAGTGTAATAGCATAATGATAGAACTTACAAGTGAATTAAATCACTACAAAAAATAGCAGCATTGGCGCCCTTGTAATTTGTGCATGCTGACATTTCGGAGAAGAAAACATAATAAATCAATGAGAAGCATACGATGGAAAGGGAGTTGTATAAACAACTAAGTATAAAATAAATTAACCATAATACTAAAAAATGAGAAATAACAGCTATAGTGGTAGTTGACACTACTTACTTAAGAGGTTTCAGTCCCAACTTTTTTCTGTATATATTCCATTGCTCAACGGACAAATTAACATCTTTTCCATTGAAATATGTGGGTATTCTGTTGGGATTCACTATGGGATCTTCAGCTAAATGCTTCGATTCTGAGGAAGTTGGGGACGGCGATCTGGATGATAATTTACTTTTCTCATCATCCGATTCACTGGAATTGTCAGAGGGGTGGTATTGAAGTTCTGAGCTCCTCGGGAATGTGAGTAAACCCTTTTCAACCAACACTGATCTTTTGTGTATGAATGGGAGATCAAGATCAAGAAATTTTCTTTCACATAAACAAATTTCAACAAATTCATCAAGATAAATAACTCCAAATGATCCATCCAAATTACGAATTTTGAGTTTTCTAAAATCCTGATAAAGATGCTCGACCAAGTTATAAACATTAATTGATGAAGAAGTGAGCCGCAAATATATAATGCCTAATGCAGTCAAATATTTAAATTTTGGGTTATTTATGTATTCTCTTAGTATTTCAATTGAGGGTTTAATTTGTAGCAACTTAACAATGAGACAGAGAAAAGGAGTTGCTTTTCTTTCCCCACCATATGTCGTTCCAACATAATCTAAAACAACTGCTTTATCCATAATCGTGACACTGTCTAATCCAAAACATTCACTTTTCCAATAAAAACAGGAGAAAACCTTATCCCTCATAATGGAACTCACTGAAAATAGAGCATGGTTATTATCATCATGTGTCATATTTATCTAAACATAAATGACAACTTTAAGCAAGCCTTTTTTTTGATGTTAAGCTTTATCCTAACTTTTTTTCTTGTCTTATTTTGTTCGAGGTAGGCATTATTAATAAATAGCATGTTCCCGCCATTTCATCTATTGCCATTTTAATTAGATCCCGAATAAAATGAGTGTTGCCTGAACATTTGTTTCAATCTCAGATCAAATGCAAATTCCAGACAAAATGTGAAAGTGTGTGTTAGAAATACAAATTTTACAAATATTAAAGATTACTCTTAATATTCCTAGCGTGTTTCTTGACTATTTTGAGTGAGTTATTATTTGTTTTATTTTACCTAATGGTCAGATTAGACATATAATATGCACACGTCTATGGAGAAAGAATGTATGAATTTTAGTAGTAATATATAAATTATGATCATATTAAAAGCAGGAGGTAGTTTTAAAGGAACGTATGTCGGATAATGTCCATTAGAAGGCGTGATGAGATTTTAGTTATATATATTAAATTAAGTTTACAACTTTTATGTATTTTGGGTATATTTGCGTTATTAATAAAAAAGGAATGGATAATTGGGAACAAGGAAAATACAGAAATAATAATATATGGAGATTTGGATGAATTTTGCATTAGAGGTGGCGTTAAGTTACTGCCAAGCAACTCTTTAGTTGACTTTGGGAAACAAGGTATACAGAAAAAAACTAATGTAGGTAAAGTGAGTGATAACATAGATAATAGTTTGTTTGTATTGGAAAACTCTGGTGGAGATCTAGATTTAGATGGTTTGTATTCATCTGTTTATAGTCATAAAAAGAATGGCAAATCTAGGAAAATGACCTCAGAACTGGAGGCATTGAATGCATATAGTGAAAATAACGAATTAAAAAAACAAAAGAAAATAACATTTAAACAGAATCAAATAGATTTATCTTTTAACTCTGTTCAGTACTGCACGAACTACTTAAAATCCAATATGTTAAAGGGATGGTATATCCATCCAAATTACCTTTATTATGTTAATTTGCTATTTGTTTTTGTTTCAATGGTAATGAGTTTAAATTTGACCAGACTTAAAAATAAGTGGTCTACATTTGAGTTAATGATACCTGGATTAGATTTTGCTTCGTTTACGGTAAGCCTACTTAATGTAGTTCAAGTAATTGGCGTACTTACACCTTTGATAGACCATTTTGAAAGGACAAAATATCACGCTTATTTTTCAACAAACTTTGTTTTCGCTTGTGTCTCAATAGGTATATCATTTGTGGTGTTTTCTCTTTGTGTTGGAATAATCCACTACAGATACGAGGCATTCATAAGGTTCAAAAGATTCGAAGATCATATCGAAAATATTCAGAGCTCCAGTTCATTTATACACATTATTTCAAACAAATAAAACACAGATCACCCCATTCTGACTCAAAATCAGACAATGGCCTATAACCACCCATGTGGGGGCAAGTGTACGTAGGTAGAATGTGTTAGAATACGAAGTTGAATGGGAATCAGCTTCAAAAATGTAATTCTAACGCAATAAATCCTAAATAAGAGGGAAAATAGTCGTGAAAGCTTTTCTTAATTATTAACTAAGTATGAGTAAAAAGAAAAATAGTTCTAGTATCTCTCTTCGTTCAAAGCATCTTTAAAGTAAATGAATCTTGGTGCAAGATCACCATCTTCATAGTAGGCATAAACAATAATACCATCACAATCTAATGATGGGCCTAAATAGAATTCTAAATCATCAAATCTTTCCAATAAATACTTGACAAATGCTTGAGCATTCTTCATAAATGAGTCGACTCTGTCCGGATTTTTTTGTTCCAAATTCTCCTTAATTCTTGCTAAATAGGACTTTATATAAGCCATGTATTCCTTCTTTGTGAATGGAGTTGACTCTAGTTTGAATGCATCAATGATATCATTGACTGTTTCTACATCCGTATCAACAACCTCAGCTTCTCCTTCTTCCGTGTTATGGGCAATTCCAAAATCTTCCGCTGCCTTTTGGATTCTCTTGCTTGGAACCTCGAAGGCGATATCTCCGAATTCAGGCTTTCCGAAAGGTGCATTTTGTTTATATGAGTCAGACATGACCTCATCTCCTGTAAAAATACACTTGTATACCTTCATTTTTAATATTTAAGCCTCAAGGAAAGACAATAATTTCAAACTATTAAAAAAATGGTAGAACTGACCCAACCTGTATTTCGTCAATTTGTTCAAGAAAAACAGTGAAAAGAAGAAAATATTACTACGTATACTTTTAACTTGTAATATATTATCTATCCAATATGTATATATATACATATACTAGATAAATAATATATTACCCTCGTACTAGTGTTTATTATAACCCCTACTAATATTTGATTGTAGGTAATAATTCGTTGTAAATTAAAGCTTTTAAAATATCCCGCCTAATGTACAGGCGGCGTGGGCTCCCTGCAAGTTCCAAGGAAGAACAGTGAATAAGAGGCAATTAGATCATTAATGTTATAAGTTGTTCATTGTGACATTTGTTTTGTATCTAAATGTGTAGCACCGTAGAGGAAAATTTGGGGATAACTGCTGCAGGAATAATATTGTTCTCCAATAGGTGTAAAAGCAATCTGAGCAATGACTTTGATCCATGCTTTTTACTACTTAAGTGTTCGAAAAACGGTCACTGGAGTCCACCTAAAGGTGAGTTTATCGCACAATTTAGTGCCTAACATTGACATCCATGACAAAATAATTAAATAATTGATAGGAATGGCAGAGGAAGACGAAGCCGATAATCTCATAAAGACCGCATACAGGTATGGGCATAAACGGAAAGGAGAACATTTATTGTTCTGTACCAAATCTATTGCAATTATTATCCAAACTCATTTTTAAAATAAATAAACTGAGAATCTTCAGAGAAACAATGGAAGAGTCAGGCATTCATCCTGAAAAAATCAAAATATACAACAATTTTTTAAAGGTACTGTTTAACATTAACTTCGGTTAAGCGGGAATTAACCACTAGAATTGTGAAATTTATTACTATTTTAGGAAATACACTATAAGGCCTGGAACAGAAGGAAAAGAGTTGTATATTACCTTGGCGAGTGTGAGGAGATTCCAGAGGTTACTATTTCAGATGAGCATAGTGAATACAAATGGGCCGGGATCGATGAGGTAAGAAAATTAGTGGAGTTTGAATCCCTGCTCCAAATACTTGAGAGCGCGTATGAGTGGATTGTAAACGAAAAGGGTAAATGGTATAAACAAAGCAAATAGGGAAGATATTTAAAAAATATTAGCTATGATAAAAATTGTTGAAACGAAACAAACACCTTGTGGTATGTAAAATGTATTATTTCTTTCCACGACCTGGTATCCTACCTTTCCTACTATTTCTAGTTGATACTCCAATTTCTGAATTGCTTTCGATAGTTGCAGAGTTTTCTGTTTTATAATCGTTTTTGTAAGAATGAATTCCATTCCCGTCATTTATAGACGGATCAATATCGTTGATTCCGGAATTGACGTCTTTGTTTGCGCATCTTCTAGACCTTCCGTTCCCCTCTGTAGGTAATAAGTTTGGATCAGGAGATTGGGCCGGAGACATAACAAAGTGCCCGTGAGAATTCTCTGAATTTTTTCTTAAAACTAGGAAGGTGCGTATAACATCAACGGGATTTATCTCAAAGTTGCTAAAATGTTCATTTATCATTTTAGAAACCGTATTTTTGTCTTGAGATAAATCGATCTTAGAAACCTCATTGTCATTGCTGAAAAAAGATTTGTATCTCCTATAAAAACTTTCCTCAAATACAGTAAAATCTATCTTTGAAAAACGTTTAGCAGTAGTTTTTTCGCATTTAGTACCAATTTCATTGGGTACCTTATCATTCGATGCTTGCTTTTTTATATCATTTACATCAACATTCTCATGAGTCACACTACCAGCATCATTATTATTTATAATTAAATTACAAGAAACAGTATCAGCGTTTTGAAACTCATTTAAGGGAGCAGGTTGCATTTTTACATCATTTGTTGATATTTTTTGATCGGATATCTCATTCTCAATTACTTGGCTCTTAACTAATTCCTCCTCACTCTTGCAGGCTATCGCCTCACTTGTCTTATCCATAAGGACATCATTATTCCCTGGGTCTATCGTATTGGAAAATCCAGAACCTTCTTCCATTTATTTTGTTCTAATTTGATAAATTACCTTAAATTTAATCTTTTTTAGGGTTCTTATCCCATTACTTGTACTGTGATCAAATAATTAGCACTAATGGGCGCCAATAATTGCCGCAATGTAATGGCTACAATAGTAATGACTATCTAACCAAATTCCAGGTACATAATGAGTAATTTGAGGTGATAGCAGAGTTATTTTTTCTTTTAATAGGTTAGTTGATTTAGTCTATATTAAATCAAATATACAGGAGCTGACTTGTTCATTTTATTAATAATACCGAAAAGCACAGTATGTACAGTATTGTTTAGGTGAAGGTGTGAAACAAAAATTATCTCAAATGGGAAAAATAAGCCTACATGACATAAATAAAATAGAGAATGAACGAATTAGACAGCTTGCAACTGCATTGATAGCCGAGAACTTCAATAATTCAGAGGACTCTAAGTACATTGGTGAAATAATTAATTCAACTGAAGAGCAGTTGAATCAAAAAGCACAACACCTTACTCAAAGTATTAAGGACAAGGAGAAGAAATGGAATGAAATGATAGATGAATTGCAATTTTTGAATGTCACACTACAGCAGCAAAAGATACCAAAGGCACTTAAGTCCATGACCCTGAGGGAATTGAAGCGGCACTGCTCGGAACTAAGGTCCATTATGGGCAGCTACATGAGTTCCAACACCTAGTGCAACTTAACCCTCCTCTCTCTGAGCCCACATGGAAGGAAACAAAGCACACAGATCGCACCCACATGCCTCACAAGACCGATAGAGCTCACTGCGACCTGGATACCTGTCCCCACTCAGAAGACCACAAACCTCCAGTGCAGATCACGCTGGCATTACAACTACTTACAAAATAACGTTTCGTGGGGAATCACATAGAAGGTGCGGTCACAAGGTAGAAAATGGGAAAGATGTATATGTACACCTACGCATGGAGAGTGTGTATCGTGTGTGGGACCGTCGGTATAGATATTCACACCAAAATATAAACCTGCTTTCGATTAATGGTGTTGGATCACATCGAAATGTACAAATACACAACCTTCCTGGCTGTGGGGGTGCCTGCACTAACTTAATAAGCACAGAACATAATGTATTTCATTTCATTACCTTCCTTTTAGTATCGCCGACGCATACTTGTAGAGATTGACTTAGTGGTAGTTCTAAAATAATAAATTTATTCGTCTTATTAAGCCGGTGATCGTTGTGTTAGAATGCTGCGTAGAAGTATCTGGTCCCACCAACCAAACAACAGCTACCTATGTGTGTATTCGAAATGAGAAGTTAATATAGCTAGTTATTGAATCAAACGTGCCTTATAGTACTTCGTTTAGGAGTCAGTCTAAGTACTAATAGAGTCAATGTGAAATAGTTTTAATACAGAACACTTACATATTCATTCATTTCATCGAATTCATACTCGTACTTAACACAAATATTTGTCAAATACCTGCTCAATTCTACAAAAAATCAACTTTACATGGAAAAGTGAATATAGTCTGCGGGTTTGTGGTATTGGTTCTATTTGTAAAGGAATATTATATTATCCCTACAGTTGGAATTTATAAAAAAAATTATTTTAAAAAATAACGATCCTCGATTATTAAATAATAGAGGAATAAAAACAACATAAGTTAATAGTTTAATTGACAATATTTATGAATTAATTTGATATTTAATCCCTCAGTAGTAATTATTACCCTCTTCCGTGGTTCTTATTTCACTAAGGCGCTCCAAAAATAAATAGCAAGAGCTTGTACCGTTTCACAAAGAGGGGCTACCGCCCAACAAAAAGATCACTGTGTTACTCTTTATAATGATAAAGTAAATAATGGGAACAAATATCAAGTAAAATTCTATTTTAGTTATTATATCAGTGAATTTAATTAAAAGCCGATCACTTAATTAAATGAATTATTGTATTTAATTATGCTTGTCTTTTTTTAATTGTATTTAAGAAAAATAATAAAATTTTAGCTTATAGGAACGTCTCGTCTCCACAATAGTTACTCCAAACGACAAATTACCGGTCAAAAGTGTTTAATAATGTACGAAATGAGGGTCAAATCATTAGACAGTACGAAAGAAGTAAATAAATAACAAAGTGGATACGGTATCCCCACGCGGATAAGCGGAAAGGCCTTATTGGAGTGTATATAATGGAATAGTAATGGATAATAAAATACTAATCATACGTAACAGTCTATGGATATTTGACTAGTATAGTATCTGTTTCTTCCTCTTGTTACAATTGACCCCTCCAATAACTGGTATTAAGTTTAAAGGATCCGAGGGGGAGAATTTATGACGATCGACTTTTTGACAGGATGACTGATTAATTCATAGTAAAGGGGTAAATAATCAAATAATACTTGAAGTTACATATTACAATGTTTTAATTGGATTTAAAAAAATCGTCAAATAATTATCGAAATAACAATTGTTCAAATATTGCATTTTTGACTATTATATTAATTGAATGTTTAGGAACTTACTATTCCTCAAAATATAACTTTAATACTGGAATTATACTTTTATTCTCATCGAGTTAGATGTAATTTGAGCCTCTTTAAAATTAATTGTATCATCCAGGTAGGTTTCATTTCCAATGTAATGCGTGAATACGTTTCGCAGGAATTACTAAATCGGGAGTTAGTTGAGATCATTACTGGATATTAGTTGGCGTTACTTAAGATAGGATACTGTTAATGTGGAATTGATGAGAGTTGCAATGGAAGTCTAGAGTGAGCCTCTCATTATTTCGAAGTTATCAATCAACAGTTTCTAACTCTTACACTTTTTGATTCAGCTTCCTTATTATAATTTTAAATGTCTGCGAAAAAGTATTAGTTCAAACGCATTTACAGTGTATATCACATATATAACTTTTTAATTACCAGATTTCAATTGAGATAACACTATTTATCGCTCAAAATTAGTTATTGTTTCAAAGAGGAAAGGCAGTGAGACACTGAACATTTTGTTTGTTTTTGTGATCGTAGCTGAAAGTTTGCCGATTAATCATCAACCACAGTCTATTGCTTCAGAAAATAAATATTACAGAATCACAAGGTATCAATATTTCATCAACGTAAAAAAAAGTTATTGTATTGCTAATTATTCACTAGAATATAATTCACACTCATAGACTTTCATTTTGCACGGAAAAAGGAAGTTTATTATTGAAGAAAAGTTATAAATATAAGGTCTTGTTAATATTAATATAACAATATCCCAAAACATAAATTAGAGAGGATCGAGTCTTTTAGAGTGGGTATTACAATATATCTATATTTCGCACCAGTTCCATTTCATATATGGTGACAGATTCTCATCACAAAGAAAGAGAGGGAGTTGAATCTCCAGTTTCGCTAGAGGAGGGAGAAAAGGAGACACATGCTCAAGGACACAAATTAGAATTGGATCCAGAGGTAGTTTCCGGATCGCAGAGTCAGGCAGATGGTGGTCAAGGAGGCGTTGTAATTACACCAACAGGTGTTAACAAGAGTAGTTCTATAGATGACATGACAACATGCACAACGAGTAGTGATTTGTCTACTCCAGTGGAAGGTTGTATCACCACAAAGAGACCGATTGCAGAGATATCAGGCGGAAGCATAGATTCCTCTGAACCAATTATTAAAGCTCAAAGTGTAGAGGCAGAGGGGAATACCAAAGAGGAATTTGCGGATGGAACATCGGGCATGGATTCTTCCTTTCTTCGTGGGTCTGAAAATAGCATTGTATTTAAGAGAATCGAGACTAAGGACGCAAATCAGGCAGTAAATACCCGTACAGAGACAACCTCTACAGAAGTCTTATCTAGTGTTGACACGTCAAAATCTACAACAGCATCTACGTCACCGGTTAATCAACATCAAAACAATACAGAAGATGTCAATGGGATGCCGTGCCCCACGAACAAATCTGCTATTTCTTCCAAACAAATTCTTGACGAACTTGTCCAGTTGGCAGCCGCCTCTGCTGGAACAGGCGCTAACATGGGACTTCTTGGGTCACAGCAGCTTGCCTCTGTAGATAATGGAGTCCTCCAACAATCGCTGTTACTTTTAGGTGGTTATGGACATCCTACTCTAACTCCCACCTGCACAGGAACTCCAATTAAAGCACAATCTCCCTCGTCTTCGTGCCAAGGAGTTCCCCCTTCTGGATCTAGACCAGGGTCCGCCACTGACGTTCATGTGTCCGCAATGCCTTCTGCGACAGCATCAGGAAGCTCAATATTCCCCCAGCTGCTATCAAATTCTATTTTTCAACATCAAAGTTTAGGGAGACCTCTATCTGGTGCATTCGGAATAGGATCTCATCCATTTGCCTGGCAAACAGCAAACTCTTCACCCACAGCGAGTCCTGGTTTCTGTTCCGCCATCCCACAGCCTAATGCACAGCAAAATGTAGCGAATATAGCAGCATTCCTTGCAGCAGCTAACTCACAGATTAATGGAAGGCCCATTGCAACTGTTCCTTTTCCTACCCCGGTTAACAGGGCAGTGGGTACTGCTGCACCCGGCCATTCGGTACTCATGCACATGCATTCTGCGACGCCGTCTGATGCGTCGTCTACATGTGACGGAACTCAATTATCAACTGTAAGTACCGCAGCTCCCAGTGGTGCAACTACACCAATTCCTGGTACTAATGGGATCACACAAGACACAAATAACGAAGCTCTTTTCAGGTTTGCGAGCGGCTTCGCTGCACCTGGAACTGGTGGCGCCAACAGTCTTCCTGCTTATTGGCATGCAAATCCAAACCTACTGGCAAGTGCTGCCGCAGCTTCCTCGTTACTAGGAGCTCCAAATGATCTTTCTTCCACAATGGCACTTCTAAATAGCAGTTCATTAGGCTTACAACAACTTCTCCAAACTGGCCAATTGGTTCCCCATGCCTCTGCAGCATCTACACTATCCGAGGATGGGTCTTTAACGAGGGGAACCAGAGATACTTTAAGTGGTACTTACAATCAGCAGAATTGCCTCCCATTTCTAGCGGGCTTGCAACAGCAAAATTTGGACCTTTCTACATTGACAAGTGGTTCAGGACCTGGTACAGTTTCTCTTGGAACGTTGGCAAACGTAGCAGCTTGTGTTGGTTTTTCAAAAAACGGTGGCATAGATACAGATAATGATAACAGATCAACGAAAAGCAGCGGGAATAATAACGGTAATAGTGGTGGAAATAGCAATGTTGCTATAGATACTGGTAGCAACAATAGTAATTGTGGCGTTTCGGGTGTGGGGAGAACATCTCATGGAGGTGGATCACGTTCCCTCAATTCGAATTCTTCCGTTTCCGCTGCAGCGGCGGCTTTGGATCACTTAGACGTTGATTGGGATAGTGTTGGACTCAGGGAGGCTGAATTGGCTGCGATGGAAATATGTAAGACCGCCAGCAGTCTGTTCGACACCACTGACGGAACAACTCCGGTGCCGAGTTCCCCAACTGCCGTGGGTGAGGCTGTCCTCACAGCTGCTCAACTAACCATATCTGCAAGAGCTATGCTCAAATTTGTTAAGGGTTTAACCCCAACTCAGCTTGGGATAAATTGGCATGCTTGTACACAAAGATTTTGTGTTACATACACTACCAGAGACGAGCATAATCCGAAAAGTTGGACTTTGGGTGCTTATTCGAATGGGAAGCTTCATTATAAGTATTTTGGACCGAGATCATGGACGATTATGGGGCTAAAGGAAGCCCTTAGAAAAGCCTTCAAGGCCAGGACTTCGCTCTTGCTTGGACAGGGGATAATTGAGGAACCGGAAGACACGGGATTGAGTAAGGAGGAGCTTACTTATCATGCAAGGCAGCTTTTACAGCAGCTGAGAGACTCGCTGGGTGTTAAGAAAGGCAACGTACACAAGGGACTTTACATTTCATGGCATCCGAAGACAAGGAGATTTGTAGTCGCCCTAAAGTCATGTGAGAGCGGGAAGACCATATACAAGTACTTCTCACCAAAAGAAAGGTCGATAAAGGGGATTAAGACGGCTCTTTTAGATGCACATCAGATGGTCGTAGCTGCTTGTCAATAGTAATCTAAAGAAAAACTAGGGTACGCATGTATATTTGGATATTTTGTGCCTATTATGTACAGTAACTTCGAAATGAAAATTTTTGGCCCTTGAAGTGACTTATAGGTGATGGTTTCTCTTTTTCGGAGCCACTATTTTTATCTTGTGGAACGACGTTATTTTTAGATATCACATTTGTTCACTTTCCGATCTTCAGTAGGGATCGAGACACAAACATAGGAGGTTTTATTTTGTCCAATGACTAGTTTTGTACTTAGGACATTAAACTGGCATACTTGTCTAATGATCTCTAGATAATAGTCGTTACTTTTCTTTCCATGACTAGTCGTTGATGAATTTAGAAGGCGTAGACACCGTTATTACCACTCATGTCTAGATCTCTCACTTACTTCCTTGGAGAGACGAGGGGCAAAAACAAGGAGAGGGCTTGTACTGGAGGGGCTGAGAAGGGGGTTTTGTGGGTTTGCTCTGTAAGAAAACCCAGGAGTAGTACAGAGTTGAATAGTATTTGTTGGTGTACCTGCATCAAGATTCATGTTATAGGCACAAGGGATGGTTGTGTTCACGTAGATGATGTTGTCGCTTTGTTCGGGCCGCACCCGTCCCCTTTTTGTTATGGAATGGTATAATATTGAAAGGCCTAGACTTATTGGAAGGTTCAGCGTTGGACCCAAAACGGTTTTTTCAAGTAATGATTTTGTGCAAGGCTTATAAACAACTAATTTTGAGCTCTTAAGTTATAATTCAAAGAAAGAAACATAATACTATAATTAATGTAAATGCCGATCCGATTTGTTAAAAATTATTTTTCGTTTATCTGCTTTGCATACAGAAACAACATATGGGAAAAGAATACGGCTTTGAAGTTTAATTCGATTTTCTCCTCTACTTAGTTATATATGTTCCCTGAATCAGCATCTATTTTTGCTGAATTTTGAGAGGGAGAGGCTTTTGGAGAGCAGCATGGCTTTATCTCGTTCAAGTCACCAATATTATGATTGGTAGTTTCGAGATCGTCCTTTTTTTTATCGCTACTTGTTCCCTTCGTATTAATTTCAAGATCAACTCCCGTTGAGTCTTTTCTTCTCCTCTTTTTGGTTGTACTACCAATTGAGGTTTTAGAGTCGATTTCGACCTTAGGTCTTCTAATTGTAATGCTCGTGAGGCTTCTATATTTGTATTTTAATTGAAGAAGCTTGATTTGATTTAAAAAATATCTATGGGGAATGTCCTTTATCTTCTGACCCTCGAATGCAATGTTAGAGAATCGTTTTAAAATATAACCTTTAATCATTTGTTCAAGTCCCCTTGTTCCGTTCACAGGTAAGCCATCTTGCTCCTTTTGAACCGTTTTTACCATCAAATTTGCAGATGATATGTCCTTATAAACAAGTCTTAGCCTGTTAATGCCGTGAATATATTCCAAAAGAGAAATACCAAAATCGAATACTAAATCACAGTCAATTGCTTTCATACTCTGTAGTGTAAATTCATTTGTTTTAGAAGATGATTTTGATTTCTCCTGTGACACATTATTTTCGTTCTGAGAGGAATTTGCTGTTGGGTTGTTTTGCGTACTCGAATTGTTATCGGTTAACTGAGAAGCACTAATTTCCTCGTTTTCCTCCTGAGAATTCTGATCCTCGCTCTTTAAATCAATTAAGGTTAATGTAGATCCAAGTTTCCGTGTATCGGAGTCATTTACAATTGTATCTTGAGATGTCTCTATTGCAATTGTATTTGAATTTAACACCGTTTCTGTTTTATTTATTGCAGAATCATCTCTTTCTTTTAGTGAATTATTACTAGAACTTATTTGGGAATTATATTGAGAAATTGAATTCAGTATTTGTTTTACGTATTCAGGGGACTTGTTTTTTATGCTTGGATAGTTTATTATTGATTCATAAGCATTTAGGTCAAGTTGATACAAAACTTCCTGATTGTGATTTAATACAAGCCTTAGCCATTTAATTCTAAAATTATCATATTTAGTCAGTAAATTAGCTATTGCAGAAGAATCCCCTTGAGATAGATTAATCTGCTTCTTTTTGTTATGCATTGGAACAGTTGCATTTAATGCTTGCCATATCACTTGGATTAACTTAGAGTCAAAAGGTACTACCTCGTAACTAGGATATATTGTTGTAAATAAAGACGGTATTTTGCAAAGTATTGGGTCTTTCTCAATTGTGTTAATTAATATATCTATAGAATCTTGGATTTCTGGATCAATTGAGTCTTTCTCGATCTTAAAATTGCCATTCTTATTATAATAACTCTTGCATTTAGTATATGCCTCAGATATTCGCTTCAGTTTTTCATTTAAAGACTTAAACCAATGTGAAACTACTTTTGGAGTGCGTTGAGGAAACAGATACTTTGAACTCGAATTTATTTCTTTAGCAACAGGAGTTGATAAATCAACTGTTTCCTGGGAAAATGAAAGTGTGTCACCATAATTTAAATCAACAATAGGTGTTTGTGCAATATTTGCCGACTGATCAGAGGATAAATCCCTATTAATTGTTGTATTCTTTGGAGAATAATATGTCCAACAGTCAGTTCTAAGTTGAATAAGTAGCTTTAATATTTGATTATTAAGTATTTCACGCATTGAAACACTCTTTTTTGACTCTTCACCGGAAGAAATATCTGAATCTTTGTTGGTATCATCTAATTCATTAGATGTATTTGAATCGGACTCATAGTAGAAATCAATAAGGTCTCCTTGTGGATTATTATCGCAGCAAAAGGCATTTGGATCATTATAGTCCGCATATATTAACTCAGACGTTTGAATTGAATTTGAACCAAATGAATCATCGTTTCCATTGTCATTTCTATTATAAAGATCGTCTAGTGATAAACCTAAGTCACCAACCATCTCAGAATCGTCGATAAAATCATCGAAAACATCATAATAGTCCTCTTTACTCCTGTTTCCACCATTTCCACCTGTCATTGTCATAGGATTGAAGTAATACTCCCTAGGGTCACATAAGAGGCCCTGTTTTGAGAGTCTCGTTGACATTTCATGAACTCTTTTTCTAAGTACATTCTCACTCACAGCAATTGATTCGTTTTTAGTACTCGATTTAATAGTATCCAAAAAGCTTGTTATATCTTTGTATGTCCTTTCGTTATCTTCATTTTCATAATTCTCAATTTCACAATCCTCTGTTTTCTCCTTTATTATTTTGTTCCAAATCTTCTTGCCATCAGAAATTTTTTTCTCCACTACATTATCCTCGCCATACACATCAATACATATGTCTCTGAAAGATATTAGTGTTGGTAACTGAATATGCTTATCTAGTATTTCATTGTATATATACTTTATTGTTTCCTTTGGAACTTCGAGCACCAACTTTAAGCCCCTCTCAAATCTAAAAGAATCAACAATGGACTGATAATCACTCTCGTCATCTTCATCATCTCCAACTACACTTGTGTCATCTTCCATTATTTTTTCTTCTAAACAATTTGTATTCTCAATTTCTCCCAATACATTATTATTGTCGAGCAATTTATCATCATTTAGAGTAGAATTTATTAACATCACTGATGTGTGTATCGTATCATCTATAATTGTGAGAGAGATCAAAACTAGAACAGGGTGTTTACTATTTTACCTTATTTACTTCAAGTTTGCTGCAACGAAATTGGGACTGGCGCCAGTACAACGACCTTCAAGAACGTGGAGCATGCCTCTAAACATTTTCAAGTCGACATAAGAAAACACCGCATAAGTAGCTAGTCAGTTGAATAAACCGATCAAAATAACAAAACAAGACTAAATATAAATTAATTGAGCTTATAGATTACCTATTTTAGAGGGCTTAGTAAAAACAAATCCAGAAATACAACCAGCTTAACCTGGACTTGTTTTGGAATAAGACAATCAAATATTAATTTAGCTTGATTGGCTTACAATTTTAAACCTTAGAATGGATAATTCAAGTGCCATTACTACTGCAAAAGAACTAAAACGGCTTAATGTTTACAAGATAGCAACAGAATCTAAAATAGCCACAAATCATTTGATCGTTTGAGAAGGAAAAACAATCTAATTTGTAGGTGAAAGCTCAGCGGAACTATTGTTTGTGGTGCTTGCCTCTATATTTTTCTTGGCACGAACCCAGCTATCCAATCTCCGCTGTTTAAATCCCTTATTCTCCTCCTCAGAAGAGTATTCATTAACTCTATCATACATACACTTATCTGAAAATGCATCCTGGCATTTGGTTATGTCTCTTGAATTAGAATTAGTAGTTACCTTGTCATAATCTCGTATTTCAGTGAAAATCTCGATTGAATTTAAACTTGGACTTCCGTTGACTTCCTCATTTGACTGAGAAAGAGGGATGTGAATTATTTTCCTAGACGTATTATCTTTTGAGGAATCAGTATACTCATCATAGACATTGTTCTTTTCACTTTTAATAGAATTAGTGTTGTCAAATGATTTTGGTGTCATTAAACTTTCCTGCGACTGACTTATATAGCCACATTGTCCTCTATGTGGAGCAGGATACCCAACACTGTCTTGAGAAGAACCTGAGAATGGAATACTCCTCCTAAAGGGCGTTTTTTCAACATGTTCACCTATTAGACCTGAACTACCCTTTAAGCCGTCAGAATTAGAAATAGGTTCTTTCTCAGATAAACTAAGGTTACCTAACGTTAAAAACCCCGTTTTATTTTCCTTCAGTGAATTCGAGGAGTCATTATTAGTTGAATTTGTAATTTCAGCATCATCGTTTGCAACCTTTTTGACTCCAACTTCCGCCCCGGTAATACTCCCTCTGGTGGGTTTTGGTATCGGAACTGAGAGAGAAGATGACAAAGAAAGTTGATTTAATGCCTCTGAATCACCTTCAAAAGAACCACTAAAAGACAGAGATTCACCCGATACCCACTGAGATTTTAATTTTTCACCATTCTTATTGCATTTCATACCACAATCCATGGGTAGAGGTCCCTTTTGGGATAAATCAGAAAAGTCCGGCATAGCAGATTTTCTGAAGTTAACTTGAAAATCTTTATTATCAAAAACTTTTAAATACCCCGATTTTGTCCCAACCAAAAAATTTGAGCAGTATTCTTTCCCCACATCAAAAACTTTCCCCAATTGCTTTTTGAGACCTTTGAGCGGGAAAATGTGTGACAAACTTGAAATATTATATATTTTCTTCCATTCAATACATTGAAATTCGGGAAATTCGTCGGCATTCCCACTTTTATGTATAAAATAAGGTTCTAACTTCTTACTTAAGTCTGAAATATCGAAAACACTGATAATGTTTCCTGAGTTTGATGGAGTTGCAATCCAATTTCCAAAACAAGAAATTGATGGTTTTTGACTTGAGTCAGCAAGTTCGCATTTTTCCTCTGGGAATAATTTGTTCATGTCAATAACAAGAGGCTTCACTCCCTTTTCTAATGAAAGAATGTCAGATATGTTGTAAACATAAATAGTTCCATCCCTTGTTCTCACACCTAATTTGTTGTAACTGTCGTCTACATCCATCCATATTATTCCCCTTAATTCGCTATTATCTGTTTTATCGTCCTCCATTTGGGGGGAAAATTTGTGAATATAATTATCCTCCGAATTAGTGTTTGACAGCTTTCTAATATCCCAAATTTTGATGTATCCGTCAGAACTGCCACATGTTGAAATGTAGTTTAATTGACTTAAAAAATTTACTGCACTAATAGATAAATTTTTTTTGCCTATAAGTCTCTCACGGGATTGACTTTTTTTTATTAAATTTGTTTTTTTATTTGGTTCGTGAATACCAAATAATTCTATTTTCGGGACTAAATTTATCTTCTCAATATTTTTAAATGTGTTGGTATCAATTATATTATTTTTTCTAAGCATGTCAATTGAACAGTCTTTACTTTGACCTGAATTAAATTTACCACTTGAGCAAAGAGAAGCTTTTTTGTTGAAATATCTGTTATCAAATATGAAAAAATTACCATCATTTCCAACAGTAGCCAGTAATGATGCATTTTCCGAAGAAAGAGAGAATTTTTTAACCCACTCTTTGTGAGCTCTTATTTTGCAACTCTCATTTTCCTGTTCTAAGTCAAACTTCACGATAAAACTATCTGTTGAAGATGTATATATATATCTTTCTATTGCGTCTGATTCAAAGTCTAATTTTTGAAATTTTACTTCAGTTATTGAATTGTTGTGTAATCTTCTAGAAAAAAGCCTTGTGTGCCTTTTTTCAGCGTCCTCAGCTAGAGAGTTTTCCATGTGAAATATTTTGTACAAAGTCAAGAAACCTCCAGTGTCACCAACAGATATTAAGTTTCCTTCAAGTAGATTTCGTGAATAATTAATTGTTAATGGAATTCCCAACTCGTGATATATTAGACTACTATTGTATTGATGTGCATGTCCGCCTTCTAAATGAAATTCCAATTCAAAAGCATCCATCTTTCAGCGAAAATAATATATTTCAAACTTAACTACATATTTCATTAATGCTTTCAAATTATTCGCTCAAATATATTATTGTGGCCTTTACAAAATAGCATGTTGTTTGAACAAAATGGCGCCGATGCTTATTTTCATGTTATTCAGGCATCTACAGAAAAAACTTAAAACTAACTATACTCTTTCTATAATCTCTTCCTCTAGTTCACTATGGCTATAAACATATTCTTCTATTTGAATTTTATCGGTATTTTTATGTTGCTCCTCTTTAATACAATTCGAGTTTGAAATTATAGAACCCTTTTTATCGCTGTTACTATTTCTACTAAAGCTTGACAGTATAGAGCTTTTTTCGTTTAGAGGAACAAGTGTGCCTGATCTTAGCTGTGTCGAAGAAATACTACTTGGAATCCCGCTCTCTATAGTAACTAGCTTGTTTATGAAATCATTGACTTTAACAGAAAGTTGATACTTGTTTTTTCTCTTTGAGTCTGATTTTTTTAAACTATTTACAGAGTGATACATGGAGGTGGGGTTTCTTCCTCCAGATAAGAAGATCATTGCATGCCTTATTTGCCCGTTAGACCATCCCAATTTTAACTTTTTTACCATTGAGGTGAATGTGCTCAGATCTATTCCAGTTGATGAAGCTGTATTTACTCCAAAATTTGATTCGAGATAGTTTAATATAATTGATACATCAAGTTCTCCCATAAAATGTTGTTGAATCGCGTGATAGCAAATAGAGAATTCTGATTCATTTAATATACCATCATTATCAAAATCAAAAACAGTTAAAAGTTCTTTAGCGTGTTCAGATGAGTAATAGAGACCTTCAGAAATTAAAAAGTATTTAATTGTGTGCTCATCAATACCTGATTTATTCACTATCGTCTATTAAGTTTAATATGGTTAGTTATTAATGTTAAAATAACTATTAATATTTAATAAAACTTACTTGTGTTTTTATGGGTGCATTGTTAATTAAAAAATTCATCGTGTTTCTGCATCTAACCTGAAGTTCCCAAGGTGCGGTTTTTGCAACAATACTATACTTTCTTCTTTGTAGTTCTTTGTCTTCTTCATTCCCTCTTGTGAACAGGTAAATAAAACTGTAAAATCTCAAAGATTCGGAAATTTGTGCAATTCTTTGAATATTTTGAGTCTTTTGTATTGATATTACTTGTTCAAGTACTAGTTTATCTGCCATTTGGCCTACGGAGGTACACAATAATATGGGATATAGTATAAAAGGAAGGCACATATTTTGTAGTATAAAAATACACCAAATGGATACGGTAACTAGTTGGAACTCCTTAAACCAAAGTTCTTTTTGAAGATAAGAGAGATGAATGACTATTGAAATGAGAATGTGTTGGAGAAAATAAGAAGCTTGAAACCATCTCAACAATATATTCGGCCCATTCTTTTTAAAGAAAAATAAGTCATCATGAAGAGTTGGATTATTTGTTCCAAATAATTTATTATATATGTATCTATACAATCTTTTAAGGAACGAGGATGATTCTTTAATATCACAATCGCCTAAATAATTGGTTTCAAATGTGCCTTGTGCAATTAAATTACCAGGTTGAGTTGATAATTGAAAATAACCACCACTTCTTGACATTGATTCTTTTTTTTTAGATAATTTAGCGTTGCGTATTTTGTACCTAGGCATTATTTTTTCATACTCTATTTCTTGTTGAGGTATTCCAATATCAAGACTGTATTTCATTTTAAGATACTCTAATACATCCTTTGGTTGGAGATTTCTTTTTATTATCCATGATTCAAGCCATATAACCAATGAAAACCCAAATAATACAACAGAAATATAAAAACAAATCATAGGTTCGGAAAAATAATGTTTTGTATTGTTAAAAGCAACAATATTGTAATGATAATTATAAATACATAGCCAAGAGATTATATTAACAGTAAAAGCAAATACCAATGTCGTAATCGGAATTCGAATTAGTGACACTGCCAAAATCAATAATTTTGCTCTTAAATATTCTGTAAAGTATACACCGGCTACTAATAAAACTGTTGGGTCTGCTAAAGAAATTAACCATGAATTATTTTGACATTCTAACGATGAACAAGTGTCGCCGCTAACGTTTGAACTAAACGAGCCATAATTATCATAAGTTGCTATCTCGTCCATGAAATCATATCGTAAGGACACAAAATGAGCTTTCATATACGTCAGTAAAAATTGGTTGGGCCAATCCCGTATATTGTTAAAAAAAAGAGAAAATTTCTCTGAAATTTGTCCTCTCCATGTCAATGGAATATTACTTGCCTTTCTAATTTGCTTTTTCTTCCTTGATGAAACGCTATCTCTCTTTGACTTTGTATTACTGGTGTTATTTGGTTTGTTTCCCAACTCGATGCTATCATTAAATTGTGAAACCCTAATATCATCCTCAACAATGGAAATATCCCCTTCTTCTCTTTCAGAGCACGAACTTAAACTACTATTAATATCCGTGCACTGTTCTATATCAACCTCGGATGAATAATTCATAACTTCATTCTTTTCAACATCAATTAGGCGATCAGTTTCAATTTGTCCCCTTTCACTTAAACTTCCGTTCTTACTTAAGGGTAACTTATAACTTGAAATACTTCCACAACCTTGTAGTACTGTAATGGGGATATTCTCTTGAATTGAACCTTTATTCTCACTCGCTGTTACATTAGAACCATTTTTTCCTAATTCACCCAACAATTTCTGAATGTCACTGTTGTTATTTCCGTTGCTATAATAATCTCGGCAGTCTGATGTCTTTTTTTTCCTTATTTTTCCTAAACTAAACATATTTTTGAGAGTATATATTGACTTTATCAGTGATCCTACATCAGTACTATCTGCATATCTAATCCATTTCTCTAAAAACTTGACTGAAGCAGTAAATAATAACACGAAAACACAATACCAAGAAAATGTTAATATAACTATCGCCAATATATTATTAAATTCTTTTGTTAAATTTTCAGTCGTCCATACTTTTGAGTTATTTATTATAGCATCATCTATTTTAGTAGCAATGTTATTTATGATAGTCTTATTTGAATAATTTAACATTATTTTCTCACAGTATTCTCTTATAAGATCAATTAATCTTGAAGTAAGCAAGCAATAAGAGATAGCAAGAGACAAAAATATACATGTTGCCTGACGAAATACTGTATCCATTACTGTTTGAAGAAAAAAATCATTTTTAAGCCTGATTCTTTCAACAACACAATCTCTTACTATAAAAGTTGAAAATATTGATATTATTATTAATATTCCAGCAAGTATGAAGTATATACTTCTTGACGAGTATCTATCATCTTTAACTATATGCGACTTATCGTATTTTTTGTCTATTTCAGTATCATCAAAGTTTTCCACTGTATTCGAAGTTTCAGTTTTATTTTCTATAGTATAATCCTTCATATGTGTTGTTTTAACAATATCTAGTGGTAAGCCTTCACCTCCATTCTCATATTTAAAAACTTCACTTGTTATCTCTGAGTTGGTGAAAGTATAATTAAATAATAGTATTAACACAAAAAAAAACGAAATATCAAATTTAAACATTTTGTTATACTGAATTATTATCTGAGTATTCAAAATTTTAAGTTCATTTGTAATTTAAACCTGCTTCTGTTTTAATTCAAGGTTTGTTTGAACAACTTCCTGATTGTTTTTAGCTTATCTCAAATACCAAATAACTTAGTCTTCATAAAAAGTGAAAAAAAGCTCAATACATGAAATAACAATATACATAAGCAAGTTTAACCTAATTATTTTAGTCGAATGTTTTATATATGCAAATATTTAAAAAAATATGTATATATTTTTATTTTTATTATACATTCACTGCATGGTATAATATGGGGGACTACAAAAAGTGTTCGTGTGCAATTTTTTTTCAACGAGTCACATATTTCATTTTTAACTAATAAAATAGGGAACTTTTCACCAGAATTTTTGTGACTATTTTAAATATTTGGTATTATATACACCAATAAATTATCATCTTATTGTTTTCAAACATATTATGCACCTATTCTTTATTTTGCTCACAAGCCTATTTTTCTCTTTACATTTATATTTGTAGAAAATGAGTCACACCGAACTTTTAAAAAAAAGTTTGGCGCCAAACAAATGCCATTCCATTAATGTTAAAACGGTCACCTAAGTAACTGGAATGATAATAAATATCATGAATAAAGGAAAGTAAATAGTATAGCATTAATATATGAGATGAGAAAAAAGACCCGTTGGTTCTTGGTTTCAATACCAAAAGACCAGCAATTTAGTGAGTCTGAATTTAAGGAACTGTTAAGCAAAACAATGAAGGAAATGTTCGGTATTTTCTCGTATTTATACTCAATAAAAAGTAAGTTTAATGGTTGAGCTCTAAAAAAATCACAAGATAGTATCGATTATTGTGGTTTTAAATTGGCAAATTCGCACTTAAGCTTCAGTGATTCGATAGTAATTTGAATTAATTGAAGATGCAACATCTACACAGCATCAACTCAATGTTCGTTTAACTAACAATATATTCTAACTTTTAACCTTAGTTGTGTACTTTAGTATAAAGCTTGGATATACTATAGTTAACTGTAACCGAGAAATAAGTAATTACCTAAGGTTATGCACTATTCTCGCACAAAACTCGGGAGAAATGAACATTCCGTGTAGTATTGTGCATACCAGTGGCACGTTGTGCTCAATACAAAAGAAATTAACAGACATCCTGGTAAACGAAGAAATATTCTTTTATAGTTAGAAAACAAAGTATTATTAATATGTTTTTTAAACTATTTTCCCGTCTTTAGCCAGTCAGAAACAACTCTTCATGACTTATTGTAATTTTCTTAAAGTAAAACTCTCCTAATTTACTCAATTTCATAAATAAAATAAAACTAATAACGGCATTAACACTGCTATTGTTATTAATATTTCCTGGTATTTATAAAAAGGTCATATAAACGTCTTGTTTTTGACACTCAAAAAAAGATCTTAAAATCTGTTTTCAGGAACGTTGTCGAATCTTCCATCGTCAACACCAAATCCATAAAGAACGACATTGAAATCTTTCTTTGGAATCCATGGGACTTTCGGAAGAATTGTGTTATTTATAACAGCATCAGGAGATTTTTTGTTATTAGTGTCAGACAACGATTGATCGTCCTTGATATCCAAATCGTTATTTTGGTCTTTTGAATTTGCTTCAGAGGAATCGCTCGATTGCTTGGGTTGAAGTTTTTGATTATCAATTGCAACAGCTGTTGCCTGCAGTCTTTTTGCAACAGCAGACCCAATGTTTGGAGAGACAAGAGTGCTGGATGAATCACCACAAACACTTCTCGTTGATGGTCCCAACTGGACGATCATTAAAGTCATATTATCACATCCAATACCTTCGCTTTCGACTGGATTCGGAGCCAGACATTCGTCACATATTTCTTCGCAAATATCAGACAATTGAATGGAATTTAACGGTGGAATAGGAGAAGAGCCATCTAAATGTGACTCTGAGTATGGCTTCCCATTAGTAGTTGTGAAGTTTTCACCAGTGTTCACCTCCACTTCTTTACCACTACTATTACTTGTGTCTTCGGAGTTATTTATCTGTAACAACATCTTCCTTCTGACGATATCTACACATAACTGATTATCAACAACATCCCAAATACCATCACATGCAAGAATAATGAATTCGTCCTCACTAGTTAGAGGAATTATTCTAACATCTGGAAATGCCGTTATTTTTTGTTCTCTTGGTGTAAGAGTCTCGTCACTCTTGTATTGTAAATCACCTAGGGTCCTAGACATATTTAGATTACCGTCCACGCGACCATTCTCTACTGTACCATGCGCCTTTAAAATTCTTTCATTCTCTATTGGTAACTCAGGCTTGTGATCATGAGACAAAGCAATTGCTTGGCCTGAACGACTTAAAACAGCTCTTGAATCACCTGCATTAGCTACAATTAGGAACGGACTTTGATTTGAATTTCCCTGGACAATAACAGCAACAACAGCAGTCGTTCCACAATGGTCCGGACCACATGCTCCTGAGTCAGACAGGTCTTCCATGTAACTATCTTCCTCCAAACATTCATCTTCAGCTAAACTCTGGTCAGCAGATTCAAATGGAGATTCATTGTTCATGCAATTTACATCGCTTTCAAAAGGAACAATTCCATTGGAATTTGTTTCTTCAGCTTCATGATAATCATGATTTTGAGTAACCTTTACCGGATCAAGATTTTCTCCTGTTGTAACAGAAGTTGACTCCTCTACAGATTCCCTTTTTTCCTGTACTTCTTCAATTTTTTTTTCAGTATCTTCAAGCTCAGCATTTCCCGACTCCTCATCGCCATTGAAGGATACTATTTGAAGAAATTTATTTCCATTTTGCTCTACCATTCTTAATACCCTTTTTTGCCCATCTATTCCTCCTAATAACTCTTGGAGGAAAGTTTTCGGTTGATTGACTTCATTGGACGACTTTTTCTGGTCATATATGGCTCTTTGTTCCGGCCTAGAGGAAGGAGCAGCCATCTGCTCATCCAATTTAATATATGTCCTTTGAAGTGCCTCAGAAATAATCACAACTTTTGCTGGTAGCTTACTTTTCTCTTGGTCCAAAACCAACTCATTTGAATTTAATTCAGAAGCAACCAAATCTAGTTCTTCCTCGAATATTGATTCTATGTGTTTTGATACCCACTCTGAAATCACCGAGCCACCATGGCCATCAAAAACACCAAAAAGAGACAGTTCAGAATGTTTACTGAGCTTCGGTAAAGCCAAATGGGCATCCTCCATAGATACTCTCCAACCTTGCATCCCACTAACTCCATATCTAACGCCGTAATTCTCGAAATCACCTCCTTGGTTCGAGTGTTTCTTAGTGGATGGTTTCGTCAAAAACATCCCCATCTTTACCTCTTCTTCAATATCCAAACTGCTATGTAAAAACCAATGGAAATATCTATTCTAGTGAAATAGATATATTTATCCACCTTTTTATTATTCAATGTAATTGTTCTTTCAACATATAAAATCGTGCTTCTCAACTATTTTCCTCCCTGTTCACTCAGCATGACCTAAATTCATTACTAATCTCCCCTCAAATATGATAATACTAAAAACCACGGCGCCGTACGGCGCCAAATATAGTGGGCATTTATTCTCATTAACAAGGAATAAAAGATTAAAAGAGATGCAGGAAAAGCACACAAACGGAATAATTACGCTAATAAACAGCAAATATATAATTAACGCTTATTTGAGAATTGTAATATGACTCATGTGGATATAAAATAAAAAATTAAACACCCTATCTTGCATAACTAGTGAGCTTTAAAGCCTAAAGTTCAATCATCTTAAATTGTAGAAAATAATGAAGAACGAGTTATTTGGTCAGCCAGTTACTTAGAGGAATAATCCCCTCTTCAATTAGTTGTTTTTTTTTTCTCAAATAGTGTGAAAACCTGACATTTGTATAACTTGAAAAGTCAAATTCAACGGAATTTGGCTGGTATCCTGGGGTTCTTGCTATAGACCAAAATCCCCATGAAAGGTGTGAGGCTAGAGAAAACACCTCTATTACCTTTGTAGTTATGTGTACCACATCATCACTAGGAAGAATTTGCTTTTGTAGCGTTTGTGAAAGATAAACAGAAACAAACAATTTTCTGAGTTCTTCGGAAGGATAATCATCATAATTATATTTGAAGAACGGTGGTTCGTCATGGCAATAATTGTATGTAAATTCGCAAAAAAAGTTAGCAATGTCTGAAGCAGCGAAGTTAACTGCTGAATACTCATAGTCAATCATCCTAATGTTGTTAGAAGTTTGAAGAAGATTGTTCTCTTGCAAATCATTATGGGCAAATACAAGTGAATATGCAGGTGTAATCGATGAGAGAGTATCAATTGTTTCAAAAGAAAGTTTTCTTCCCCCCAAAATAATATCCTCAAGTTGTTCTACTTCGTTTAAAACAGTCTTGTATAATTCTTGATCTATTGAAAAATTTTCCTTAGATACTTGTGAAATTGCCTCTTCTTTCCAAAGATATATTCTTTTAAAAAGTATCGGTTCTTTGTCAAAGTTCTTTGGAAAGTCTGCTCTTTTTGTGTTAATTGTATGAAGATAACCCAAATTTTTAGCAACTTCTGTACATATATGGGTAAGCTTAAGTTGACTAGTAGTTAATGGCTCACCCTCTAAAAACTCCTCAATACGTCCTTCCGGAAAGTCTGCAATTAGTTTTGGAGCAATATTTATCTCACTTAGATATCTAAATACCTGAAGTTCAACTTTTGAATCATAAAATTTTCCCACATGTTTACCGTATATTCTAAAAAGAACTCTCGAGTGCTTCAAACTAGAACTTATACTCCCATCAATAATGCTTACTGAAAAAAGTTGATTTGTTAATCCAGAAAGTATTTGGCTCACTTCTATATTCTTCGTTTCAATCTCCTTCCATCCAGGTATGTTAGTAATGCACAATTCCTTTATTAATCCAACATCAGTTATTGTTGAAAATGATCTGAATGACTCTGAAAGTTGATCACCTACTTGAATTTTCTTATTTGGGAATGGCATTTACTGCACCAAATAATTAAATATTACTTGCGTTGCACAAAAATATATTGAATAGTTATTCTTTTAAAATAACTCGTAAATGTTTTCCAGCAGCAAATAATTCAATAATCAACTTATTTTAGTTATTAAATATTGTAAAATGTATATATTATATAATTTAATTAATGTGCATATATTTTCAGGTGACTTTAATAGTGTATTAAATTATTATATTTGCACAGCTTTAAACAGTCATATTTTTTAAGATAGTTAAGAGGGTAATTGATCGTTTTTTTTTGCGGAAAATTTTAAAGAAAAATAAATAAATTTAAGATTTAAAGTTAAAATCCCTTAACAAGAATACCTTAAACATACTTTAGTTCAAAAGAAAATATTAATCACTGAATTATGAGTTAGCCGAGTAATTAATGCTGAAAAATAAAAAGACTTTGAATTTCACAAAAAGAAAACTTTACATCACATCTGGACAGTATGAAAATATCAAATTTGAGAAAAAGGTGAAAAAAGATATAGAATGTGAATCTATTACGATAAAATTAGATAAAAATGAGAAAAAACTTTTTAATCTCTTGTTTGAGTACGTAAGTTCAAACAATTTAAATACAATTGTCAGAGTTGCAGGTGGGTGGGTTAGAGACAAAATATTGGATTATATGCATTCAGTAGGACTTGAGAGTCCACAAAATATTACTGATAATGGGTGTGAATATGAGTTTGCCTTCAAAAAAGATATTGATATAGCATTAGATAATCTGTCAGGAAAAGAATTTGCAGAAGGGTTTAATAATTGGCTACAACAAGTCCACAATTATCCAAAACACACAGTTGGAATAATTAACAGAGATCCAGAAAAAAGCAAACATCTTGAAACAGCGACCCTTATTTGGAATGAAATATGTATTGATTTTGTTGGTCTTAGGTCAGAAACGTACACCTTAGACAGCAGAATACCAACAATAAATCTTGGAACTGCTGAAGAAGATGCATACAGAAGGGATTTTACAATCAACAGTATGTTTTACAACATTAATGATGGAAAGATTGAGGACTTTACAAACATGGGACTTGTTGACTTGCATAACAAAATAATAAGAACCCCTCTTGATCCAATTAAGACACTACTAGATGATCCTCTAAGGGCACTCAGGGCCTTTAGATTTACATCCAGACTTCACTTTATTATGGAGGACAATCTATTAAATGCATGCAAGGAAAATTCCCTGAGAGACTCTTTAAGAACAAAAATAAGCAGAGAAAGAATAGGTTCAGAAATACATGAAATGATATCAAATAAATATTCCGGTAATCCCGCAATTGGTCTTAAACTTATAGTAAATAGTGGTCTTGTTTATTCTGTTTTTAAATTTCCAGATAATGAAACTATCTTCAGTTATCTAAATAATGAAATAGAGTTTGTGGATTTGTCCCAGCTTGGAGATTGGTACAGTATTGGACCTTTTGTAGTCGAATTAACGCATCGTACAATTGAATTATTGGTTGTTAGTGAAAATAACGAGAGTGTTTTTTGTGGAGTCAACTTTATTAATTTACTATCTTTTGATCAAGAATCAAATTGGGGGACTTCAACCTACTTCGCCTTTATGCTTCCCTTATTTCATTATTATTATAAAAACGAAAAGGGGAAAGAAATTCTACTAATCAAATACATTCTGTCAAATTCACTCAAACTTTCAAATAAGATATCAAATTCTGTAGTATCACTTGTTAGTTCGTGTCTAACTTTGATTCCAAGTATAATTGAATTAGATTCATTGAATTTATTGGCAAATTATACCATTAAGGACAACGATTTTTGTAAAGTTGATCTGTATTGTAACTCCACAAAAACTCGACTTCTAAATCAGGTTGAATCCGGGTTATTGGATTTTTACACGAAACATTTTAAGTTCATCCAAAAAAGTTGCGACCTAAAAAAAAATACAGAAAGGAAAATTAAATTGGGACTGTTCATCTCAATAACAGGAGAACTCTGGATTGAATTGATAGTTTCATTGTTCTCACTAGACATTATTTATAGAGGATCTAAATTTGGATCGTCTGAAAAAAACGACCGTTGGAGTGATTCAGAGTTGAAGGAACTCTTTCACTCTCACCCATGCTTTAATTTAATTAAAGAAATTGCAAGTTTGAAATTAGATAAAGCCTATGAATTTAAAAATCCCGTTGATGGAAAAATGATTAGCAGGCATTTTCCAAAACTATCAAAGGGTCCAAAATATAAGTATTTAATTAACATGTCGCACTTGTGGTTTATAGCATTTTCTAACGATATTAGTTGCATTAATGAAGATGAAATATCAAGATGCATTTGTTTCATTGAAAACAACTGTGAACAAATCCTGAATTCTGAGGATATTTGTTAGCTAAAACTTGACTAACATTTTAAAAGGCTTGCTAATTCAGGTGATAATTTGAAGGCTTTTTTAAATAACGAAACTGCAGTTCCAGGATCCCCTTTTTCAGCTATATTTTGAGCATCAAGCCACATTTTATAGGCCTTTTGGTCGCTTTCACCTGTTAATATTGGATTTATCCTATTGAACAATATATCCGTGCGAATCATATATTTTTTATAACCGGAGGATACAGGTTCTCCCTCATGCATGTCTGTAAAGAAGAAAGTGACGATGCGACCTGCCTTCGGTTGGACTTTGTATAACACATTTTCTGGTATGGTTCTGTCTCTACCATCCTCATCTTTATGAAATTTTTCTAGTTTTTGCCTCGAATCTACAAAGGATGTGGCTCCTCCACCCTCCTCGGGAATTGTGTTTAAATAAAGCAAAATCGTCCAAAATGTTCTTTTGTTCGCATCTAAGCATACAGATCCATCAGTATGAGGCCCAAAGTGCCCACCTTTTCCATATCTTCCAAATAACATTCTTTCGTAAATTCCTGAAGCCTTCCATTCTCCAACAGTGTCCAACTCTGAATAATCGTCTTCTTCTTTAATTGAAAAACTATGGTGGGAGAATAAACGTTTTATCCTTTCCCACATAAAATTAGAGAGTAAGCTCATGTCGCTTTCGACTGTATCTACATCTCTAAAATCTTTGTTTTCTTTATCTATGGGGTTCCAAAATGAAAGTTCACCGCTTTTTTCTAACAAATCAATTATTGCTTTGCATTCTTCCTCCGTAAAAACATCGTCCCATATTTCAGCAAAAGGGAATCCCGGGATACTCTTTTTTGTAACTTTACTAACCTGGATTATTGGATTGGTGTTTAGGACAAAGTCGGGTAGCAATTTACTTTCCTCCACGAGTTCCTTGTCCCTTACCATAGACAAATAGTTCGAGTAATTAGCCATTCTAGAAGAAAGAAAGATCCACTCCTAAATGTGATTATCATAAAAAATGTTACCCCTTTTTTGTCTCAATTGCTCCCTTCCCATAAAGTGCTTTTACGGACCAAATAAATTAAAGTACTGAATTTAGATGGCGGTGCATTCATAACTTACACCCCGAGAGGAAACTACAAAGTGTAACATAAATATTACAGATATTTTTTATTAAGGAAAAATCAGTTTTTATTAGCTGATATTTTGGATTTTTTGTATTTACATTTATATTGGTTCTCATCTGTCATTTTCGCCTTATTATTATCATTTAGAATCCGTCTCAACTCTAGTTATTAAACAAAGTATAATTACTTATTAAAAAATAGGGCTGTTGTATATATTAATCGCAAATTTTTCTTTGAACAAAAATTTAATCTGAAATGCAAAACGATGTATTTAATGCTGGTATTAATGGGACTTCTGGAAGTCTTCTAAGAAGGTATTGGTGCCACGCCTGCCAAAGGTATGTTGCTGTAAATGAGACGGTAGCAAATACTGATCTAACATGTTCTATATGTGGCAATAGTGGGTTTGTTGAAATAGTTCACCACTTTCAAGATCGTGGTACTGAATCATTGAATACCCACGATTTGAATACAAACAATGAATCCAATACAAATAATCAATCCACAAATTTTCCGGGAAATGAAGCGAACTCAAATCAAAATACAAACAATAATTCTGCTTGGGTAAACATTTCCTCTTTGCCACAAATCCCTCAAGGTATTAATGGTGAAACTTTAATTTCAAGAATAATATCAGAGGTTTCCGGGAGTTTAAGAAATAACATTAACAATCAAGGCTCAAACAACCAATTTCAAAGCAACAATGGTAGAAGAGCCACTATAACAACTATCAATAGCAACAATAACAGTAATTTACAACAAGAACAAAATTTGCAAGGTGGTGGAAATTCAATCACCTTTCAAAGAATTGGTTATCAAAATCCGTCAGTTCCTAATTCATCCAGTACAGCATTTGTTGTTGGTATGAATGGAGAATTTAGAGAACTTCCAATAGCCGAAATGTTGTCGGGTAACGCTATTTCTACTCTTGTTGAAACGATGGAAAACGCATTGGCTGTTGCTCTTAGTACAGAAGATCCAAATAATAGATTTGGGAGTCCACCAGCATCTGTTCAAGTTGTTGAGCAACTTCCAAGAGAAACAGTATCCGAGTCTAACATTGCAAAAATTAAATTGGGTGGTCCTTGTGCCGTTTGCCAGGATGAATATAATGTTGGTGACGAAGTTATGGGTTTAACCAGAGATGTAGAGGTTTGCCCTCATATATTTCATGTTAATTGCCTTATGCCATGGCTAAATCAACACAATTCATGCCCCGTTTGTAGATTTGAACTTCCTACAGACGATGATTCATATGAAAACAGAAGAAGAACAACCCAAAATTCCAGCTCTACACAAACTAATACAGATAGTAATAATGTTACGCAACAAACAACAGCTGAAACTCAAACTAATACAGAGAGAAGTGATGCTTCTCGTTCTCGCACGACAAATACCCAAACAGGCCGTTCCGGAAATACAAGAAGTATTAATTCAACTGCATTTTCCGGAATGCCTATTTTTTCACCACAATTCCCATTGCTTACAAGTAGCTTTACCACTGTTAGAAATTTTCCTGTTGAAACCATCGAAATTAATGAGAGTGGTGAAGCTCCCAATCTACAAACCAACATTATTGAAGAAATACACAATGCTACTCACAACAGAATTCATCAACTACACCACAATTCAGGTATTGACCAATCAAATAATGAGATAGACTCTGATTCTCTTTCCGAATTCACTCCAATTGACAGAATAAATAATCCTTCAAACATGTGTAGAATGATGTAACCACTTAAATTTATATTTTGAGGTTATTTACTTGCATATTCTTATTCGCATGTAGATGAATTTACATTATATAAATTCCAGTAGTTAACACATTACATGGTGATTTCCAAAATACTTTCATTAAACTTATCACTTAACCTCGTTATACGCATTAGTATAGTATTAATGTCCTATATGTATGAAAGTAATTACATATTTATTATCCCTTATTAGATGCTTTCTACGGAACAAAATTTTGTGAGAAACATATTCCATAATCGGGAAAACTCGTAGTTTCAACAGTGTCATTTATTTTTTTAAAAGACAAAAATACATTTGAATCAAAAACTAATTATTCATAATAGTGGTAATTACCACCATTACTATAGTTACTATATAAATACACATTTTAGACTTAACTCGCTATTTAAGTTGTCATTTTTGGATCAAATACATTTTGTGAGGCGTTATTAGATCCATACTGATCATAGTTGTTTTCTAGTTCGTACATATTACCTGGGCCTAGAACCGTTTCTTTCATATGAAAAGAGACAGCTCTTGTTGTTCTCCCAGTTCTTCTTGGTCCAACTACTCCTCTCGCCATTAAATCTAGATTCTCCATGAAAATGTTGTCTATAGACTCTGGAATGAACTCCCATCTATATAGCCAAGCCCCCTCATTCTTTCCTGCTCTTCTTTGCACTCTCCTCCACCTCCTTGGCCTTCCAGGAACAAGAACCAAACTTGAAAACTTTAGGAATTGATTCGGAGGAAAGCGACGTTTTACCTTTTCATCTATATTTTTCGATTCAATATTCCGAATATTCACATTTGAATCTGAAATATTATTATCTGCAGTTCTACCTACAAACTCAATATTATCTGGTTCACTATTTCTTTCTTGCTTTTTGGGTGATGGAGGAGAAAAAGGAACTGAACTCTCATGTAGATTCATTGTATTGTAGTTAGAAAAATAAAAACTACTAAAAATCCGTAAAATTATTCCCAGTCACACCATAAAAGTTATTTTAAAGTGGGATATCTAAAGTAATCAAACATAAATACGCAATATTATCCATAAAACCTTCAAACCCCTCTTGGTGTTAGTTCGGAAACAAAGACGCAAAACAAACCAAAATACAGGACTAATTGACGAATTTTATTATTATGTGGAAACTGTATAGACAAAATACTATTGATCTCTTATATTTCTAAATTATCTTTTGTATATTGAGAATCGTTGTTCCTATATTGAGTTTTTTTTCCCAGCCTGAAGAATAGTATATTCTCTTCAAATACCCGTTTTAAAAATTGAAAAAGGCGCCATTGTATTAGCGAATTTTTCCTTGCAAAAAGACCACAGTTCAACTGCCTAAATTTATACTTTTAATGATCGTCTCATTCAATGGTTCTTGTATAGAAGTACAAAATTCCTCCCAATTAAATTTCACAGGGTTAATAGGCATCAAACGTCTCAGTTTTTTTATTCTATCATCTTTGAACTCGATTAATTGCTCATTTAGTTCTTGTTGAATTCTTCTTTCACAGCTAGAAATAGATTCAGATGATTCTTTCGAGAATAATAAAGGACTCTGCGTAATTTGAATTAAATTTTAGTGTTTTTTTATGTTGGACTTTAACTTACATTTATCAGTTGGTCTTGAGAATGATTCTTCGAAACAATGTTAATCCTAATGTCATCTTTTGCATGAACAAGATGAGAGTTTCCATCTTCTGAGCTATAACAATGTAGATGTACTTTTCCTTTCCATATTAATTCTTTACTATTTTTGTCATCTGTGAACTCGAACCTCCATTCAGAATTCCAAACTCCAGTTCTACATTAAATGAACAATAGAAGCAATAATCAAATATTATCATTTTTATCTTTAAAAAAACTTACTTTTTTGAAGGTAATTTTAGAGAGGCAGAAGAACGAATAACTAGCAAAGTTTCATTATTGTTCATGCTTATTTTTGGGAGTAACTCAGAATCATATATTATTGTCCTCCTGATTGGAGTATTGAAATCAGTTAAATCTAAACTCTCAAAGTTATCATGACCTTGAGATTCATTTGAAAATAGTTTGTTATTCTTAAAATACAAAAGATGTTTATCCAAAAATCTATTCTCAAGCTCTTTTCTGAATAAAGATAGTTTTGAATCTTTAAACTCGCTAAATTTCTCAATATCAACTATTTCCAATATACTTGCTTTTAAGACGAAATTAATACCCAAAAATGGGTCCATGTATTTAAACAATTTTTCTTCTTGAGTCTCTGAACAATTTTCATCATTGACCCTTCCATACTTACTCACTACACTCCAGAATGTTAAATCCATATTTTGATCAAGATTTTTAATCGGAACCAACATAGAGAACTTTTCCAAATGGTTCACCGCTATTTCCTCGATTAATTCTTGCTCTTTTTCTGAGTTTCCAAAAAAGTTCGAACATATGTCTAATGTTCCAAAAACAGTCCCTGGTGCAGAATAATTACATATTTTCCTAGATTAAAATTCATAAAATGAAAACAATATTACGAACTTGAAAAGAAATAAACACTCAAAATAGGTACTAACCTACCCTAACGAATGATCTAGATTTTCCATCATATAAAATAGATAAATCACAAACCCTGTCCACACTTATATTGGATTTTAATAAGGTACCTATAGAATTTACCCACCTCAACTGCCCCCGCCAAACACTCATTTGCATGAAAAGCAAGAACATTCGCGATTAAATCAGAGATAAAAGAAAAATGAAATCACATTATAGAACATATCATTAATTAGGTCACATGTTACTAATCTGATTAAAAAATCTTAGTTACTGGCGTAACTATATATATTAAATCTGATTTCGAAATAATGTATTTGGGGTTAGGTGAAAGCAATAAAATCCTGTTGTTAAGATTGAACTTCGGTGCAATTCGACCAAAATGATCGCTTACAGCATTTAAAGTGTTATTTCTTTCATTTATTGTCTGAAATCCATTGTATGAGCCAGGTTCTGGGAATTGTGAGTTTGGAATCTCACAATTATCTGTGAGTGTGTGAACTATTCCTATTGTTATTATTCCACTTATTCTAAGAATTTCTCTAAAAAGAGTCAAAAAGTTACATCCGTGAAATCTTTCTGGAATTGTGATAAGTTCTAATGCACCCCACTCAGTGTAATCTGGAACAAAATCGTTTTCAGGAGAAAAGCTACTTGAAGCTGAATAAAATCTTTGTAAGCTAAAATTTGAGATATTGTTTCTAATTTGATTATCAAAGGTCATTGGACTATTAAAAAAGTTATATCTTTCATTATATCCTAACAGTGGTTTTATTGAATCTGAAGTTGCCAAAATGGGATTTATTTTTACGCTTCTAAATATAATAGGTATAATCATATCCGTAGTTAATACTCTTCCTGATATAACGGTTGGGCAAGTAGAAAAGTCCCATTCATTGGATGATATCCAAGAAGTATTATCAAGCAGTGGAAGGGACTCTTCAAATCTTATATCTGCAATTATTGCAGGAAAGAAATACGGAGGGAGGTGACCACCCTCAAATAGCCACTTTTTTGTTAGCTGGGCCAAATTTGCTGTAATTTTCCATTGCCACATATTCCATTTGGCATCAAACAATTTCAATTCTCTATTCTTTATTTCTGATGTATTGTTCTTTATATTATTTTTATTTTGTAATTTTGAAATGTAACTTAATTTACTGTTATTATTCACCCCATTCTTTCTCAAAAGGACTATCTCTGCTTGTATCTTCATGTTAATTAACGAATGAATTCTCCAACATGTAGTTATGACTTTTGAATCACTATTAACTGAGTTTGATGAACAAACAACTATTGAGTGAGCATAAAACAATCCAGATCTTATCAAATCTTCATCATTAGATGAATTTCCATTAATGTATATTCCAACACATCCTGGTGGAACTATTGCTTTCCTAAAGTACTTCTCATCGTTGTCTTTTGATAAAAAAACGATTATAGTTGATAAAATTAATGACTGACTTGAAATTGGAACAGTTGTTTTAAAATGTCTATTATATCTATAATAATCCCATCCCACTGGTATTGACCTATTTAATATTACTCCATTTAGAAACTCTTGAATGGATTCAGGCCACTCGCAAACCAATAAAATAAATGTTGTGCCATGAATATATCCTTCTATCTTTGAAGGACAAAACATTTCAAGTTTTTCAATATGAGATATTTTTGAATATTTTAATTCTCTATGTACTGGTGAGGGTGGTAAACCTCTAACTTGTGTATTTTTAAAAATTGTCGATCTTCTTATTCTAGGAGTAATTGGTGTATCTACTTTCCAAGAAGGTATGATCAACTTATTGTTGATTAACTGCGTTTTTCCTTGTAAACAAAGCCTTATATAATTGAGTGACTGTCTTACTTGTAAATTATGTATTTGTTGGTATTTTTCCAATTTGTCTTTTATTTTTCCTTTTTCATGGATAAAAGAAAATATTTTTTCCTTTGAATTAGATATTATTAACAATTTCACGTCACTATCTCTTTCTATTATAAAGTCTCCATATTTCCATCTTTTACCAGTTATATAGTCTGATGGATTTAATATCTTTCTTCTAGTGGAGCCTACTTGTACCTTATCAATATTTTTAAAATAAATATTTTTATCCCCACTGTTTTCATTTGATTTGTTCACTTTAGATTTATTTGCAAACATTCTTAACTTTTTGAAACTTAATATTTCACTAGTTCCATTTCTGCTAGCCTCATTTCTTGCATCTTCCAACTCACTAGATTTACCTCCGGTGCTACTGTGATTTCTTGGAGTTTCACACTTTTCACAACTTTCATCGTCTGACGTAATTATGAAGTTAAATAACTCGTTTTCCTCATTATCCTCATCATAATCTACATTTTCCTCACTTTCGTATCCATTCTGACTTATTTGTAAACATTTATTTGGTTCTTCTTTCACATCTACTGTTATTCCAATGCAAATTAAAGAATACATATCGTATAAAAATGACGATATCTGTAAGAATTGCATGTTATTCATGTAGTCGGGCAATGGTATTTCCAGAAGTTCACAAAAAGTTCCATTTATGTAATCTTTTGCAAGCAAGTTTGCTTTTGATACAATATCTGCCAGTAAATCGTTGCCCCTAACTGAATTGTTTTGCGAAAATTCATTAAAATTGCCATTTTCCAAATCAAACATGTCTATATCAATAGTCTCTGTTTCATTAACATCACCGACACTAGTTTCAGTACTTTTATTTGTATTCCTGGAAACATTTCCGGAAAAATCATTTACCTGATACAATCTATTGTCGCCATATTCATCTAATATACCTTTTATCGAATTATACAGTGATTTTTCCGTTGAACTGTCTTCTATTTTAATAGTATTGAATAAATTAGCCAAAAGTGTTGAGAATCCGGGGCATAAAGATGTTTTAGCTAATAATCTTGACCTCACTTCTGCTATATAAATAGATTTATAAGTGTTTCTGAACTTTGTTGGATTATCACTTTTGTGAAAATCGTTTTTATTATTTTTTTGCCTTTCTTGCCCAAAATTCATCCTTTCTTTAATGATGTTTTTTATTCTGTTCATCTCATTGTTGTGATCTGTATTTGACATTTTAGAAAGGTAAAATAAGTAACTACTTATTTCTTCAGGTCTGCTTGGTGCTTTTAGTATTGGATTATTTGACAAAACCGTTCTCCTAGTTGTATTTACATCTTGAATTCCATATAGATCATAAAAGTGGTCGTCCCTAAGAGCATTATCCAACTTGAAATCCGAATTTTCACCGTTAAATACAACAACAGAGTCAATACAGTAATTCGTTGACATATCGGTTAAAAATTTGTCAGAATTGCATTGTCCATACTTCCTAAATATTAACTTTTCGGACACAAATACAGACTCATTCTGTCTCGTTTTGAATAAATATTCATAATCATCCAGGTTTAAAAATTTTCTCACCGAATACCAGGCCATCATAGTATCTCTTTCCAAATCAAGCAGTTTTTCAAAAGTCACAACTTTGGAATTCCCTTTTCCGAGTTGTTTATCAATATACTTGAAACTCGACCCATTTGAGTTCTCATTCAGTGAAATATCAGTTGGAGATAAAACTTGAGCATTAATTGCATCACTCCAGAAGTAAATGGCAGTTATAAATCCCCTAATACTCTCAATATCCTCCTTTAGATTTTCAAAGTTTTTAAGTTTTTTCACGAAAAGTTGTGTCTTTAAAGAAATTTGAGAATCCTTAACAAGTTTAGAATATTCTCTTGGATCTACTGTAGTTAAAACCATAACTATAGGTTGATATCTAATTATATTTCCAGAATTTCCATTGAATTTTTTTATTAAATCTATATTAACATTAAGTTGGTTGAGTTCCATTAATAAATATGAAAGATGCTTAACAGATGGTGTCCCTATTACCAATACTAGCTTTGTATGAATGTGCTCTTTTTCAAATATGCTTTCATCATAAACTCCTACATTACATACCCCAATAGTTTCTGGAGGTGTTTGGGCCAACTGAAAAAGTTTACTTATTTGATTAGGAACATATATAATTGTGAATATAATGAGTACAATACATACAAGTCTTGATACGAAGTATGTGGGTGAGTAGTCACCATACCCTACAGTTGAAATTGTAATAATTGTATAGTAAACAAAATCAAATAGATTTTTAAAATTTTCTCTGGGGGATTCTATAATCATCATTGCTCCAGAAAAACCTAGGACGACACAGGTAATTGTCCAAATAACGGTTATGCACGTCCTCATTACCTCAGTTGACCAATAGAAGATAATAAAGAGAATTGGAATAGGATTCAACAATCTAAAAAACCTGAGGAATCCAAGTACAAATAACGTTGTAATTGGTCCAGTTCCTATTGAATACTTCATTATCAATAATACGGGTGATGTTGTTAAGACTTCAAATAGAGAGACAAACATTGAAGAAGTAATAAGATATTTCATTGCCATTATCCTATTGATTCCTCTACTCAACCTTGATATCTCAAGCAAAATCTTATAAAATAAACTGAAATCCGCTATCCAAAGAAATGCCTCGTCAAAAAGTAATAATTTTTCAATACCACTTTTTATTTTCCAAGGTTCCTCATATGATGCTCTCGTCAAATAATGTGTATCTATTACCCACAAAAACGCCCATGCTAAGTTGATTAAAAATACTGAAACTTGGACAAAGTCCTTTGAAAAAAACGCATTTAGACCTCTTAGAAAATAACGATCGTAAATATGTAGTATTTTGCTTCTAATCAAGTCAGATTTTCTACTATTTACAATATTACCTTCTGTTATATTAGAAAAAGATTTTGAGATGATAATTTTATTCATTTTCCTGTGGTCCAATTCCTCTAGATTATTAGTGACACTTCTCCTTGTACCTATACTTTTATTTCTCATGCTAGTAATACTTGTTATTTTTTCAAGCAATTTATTATTATTCGAGTTTGATGATACAAATGAATTAGCATTTGCCAATACATTTGTACTTGGATCTGCATAATTCAACAAAATTTTCGATGCCCCATTATTTCGCCCCCGATCATTTTCATCATTATCGTTTTCACTTTTTCTTTCATCGTCTAACGTAAACTCTATATCTAGATTATTAAAAGCAAGTACATTGTTCTCCCTTTTCTCTATTTTCTCGCAACTCTCATAATTCCCAAAAAACTCTTCTAATTGAATTTTATTTATTTCGATATTCTTTTGCAGACCCAATTTAGCTAGCCTTCTCCTTATTAACTTCCTTCTCACACCAAAAATATATCTCTTTATTCTCCCGAACGTTTCTAAGGGGTAAATCAATATCTTGATAAATATCACGAAGAATATTGTACATACAAAAATACCAACAGCTAACGCTAATGCTATTATATATTTTAGATCGTGAAACAAGAATAAATGGCAAGCAACCAAGGATACTGCGTAGATTATCAGGATTGGAATAGATAACCAAGCATGATAAAAAATCATTCTGTCTATATTAATATTACAATATTAAATATTTTTCGACTGCGATATTATTTTCAGTCGCCAACTTTTACATGTAAAGGGTAATTATTATTATTGGAATTATTGGGCGCCACCAAAAAAGGTTTTGTTTGGCCACATTTTGTCCCCAGAGACTTCAATACTGCCAAATTTAGTTCGCAGATCAAAGCTGAAATGGCCGCCAAAACGGTTGCCTTGATCAGGATTTCTGCTTCATGACACACAATTCAAGGGAATTGTTGGGTTCAGGAGGAATAAGTATAGATAACCAGAAATCTACTAATGCGAACAAACCAAGCAAGGTAAATAACGATCCGGGAACATAAGCCCGGTGGAAGTGAGTGTCGAATGTTATTTGTGGATCAGGAATGTAAAAAAAAAGTTGAAAAGGTAATAGCTATCCTAATTTAACTCACTAATTCTGAACTCTAATAATAAAACTAATAACCGTGAATTAAAAAGAGTTGTTAGACGTAAATTAAAAAGAAAGATACATCAATTTTAAATATTAATGATTATTATCGCCGTGAAAAAGCGAAAATACTAAAATCTCACATAAAGAAGGAAATAATTATGGAGCATTTCTCCATTCGTCCGCTGCGGAACCACCCCAGTTTCCTGTAACACCATTCCAGTCGTTGGCAGCAGCAGCGCTATCTACAGCGGTTCCTTCGATATCTACTCCCATTCCATCATTGATTTCCATGTCGCCAGCAATGGCAGAGTTATCGTACTCTTCAGGGTCTCTCCAGAAGAACACATCAACCATAATGTCCCATTTGTCGGTCTTACCACGTAGGAAGTTGACTTCACGAGCTAATAAATAGTAAATTAATGCAATTGACTCCTTACCTTTGTTGTTACATGGGATTGCAATATCAACGTATTGTAGGGGAGAGTCAGTATCACAGAGTGCAATGACCGGGATATTAGCATAAGAACTTTCAATAACAGCCTGAGAGTCTACACGTGGATCTGTAACAATCAATAAACGTGGCTCCATGAATTTCTGAGTAATTTGGTTGGTTAATGTACCTGGAGTGAAACGGCCAACCATTGCATGAGCCCCTGTATGCTGAGAAAACTTTAATGCTGGTCTCGAACCATATGGCCTTTGAGAAACAACAACTACATCAGCCATGTTATCGATAGTGGCAATGATTCTTGCTGCTATTTGAACCTTCTCCCATGTCTTAGCAAGATTTATTAAGAATATTCCCTCGTTTGTTCTTTTATAAACATATGGAACCATTTTGTCTTCAACATTCTTTGTTCCTATATGAGTTTTGCATACGATCATCTTTGCAATGTCGTCTAATTTGCGCGTTTCTGCTGGTGGCATCCTTAAGTAGTTACTTGCTATCTAAACTTTCCGTTACAATACTCTATAATCCAAAAAATATGAGGAAATCGTTCGGCAACGATCAAAACTCGTGCTTTCCTTAAACTTTTATGCCTCCAAGGAAAGTCCAATATAATTTTTTTAATTTTTATCTATTATGTACCGCAAGACAATTTTATCTGTCTCCGTCTCTATTTCCAACTATTGACGTCTCGTGAAAATGGCGCTACCTCCTATTAAAAGATTTAGTTAACAGTACAGAATGGTGTTTATTGATCATTTGAAGGAAACATTCTTCTTTTGTTTGAGATGCATTCATGCCATACTTTATGAATAAATTCATGTGCTTTGTCGTTCCAAATTCACACAAACTATTTAAATTGTTCACTTTATTTAACTATTTTTCCCGAGTTTATTTTGTTAATTTGCTAGGTGTGGATAAAATAGTGCCGATTAGATAAGTTATTTCTTCCTCTAGCAACCATTTCTCACGTTGATTTCAAGGGTTAGCTATACATTTGTTTCCATCTATTACTGACTCTCATATTTATGCGGGTTTTGACACGTTCATTACCTTATTGGGCACTTTCTTTAAACCAAATGAATTACTCCACTAGTTGATTATTTGTTTCATTTATTGTTACTGAAAGTACTTTAATCTTGATTTGTGTTTCGTTTTCTATGAACTGTAAATTACATTAATGAGTATGTTCGGCCTGCAACTACTTTTATTGCTTTATTACATATAGTTCTAGAGTTGTTTTTGGGCCTGTTTCGTTCACAAAAAAAAACTAGCTTTTATTCAATAGTTGCTAAACATATCCACAAAAGCAAATATAACTTCAAAGTGTAAAATGCCACAACTGTCTAATAGCATTCATATATCAGGATATAAAAAGAATATAGACTTGATGAAAATGTTGCTACTATAGTGCAAAGTAATGGTAAACGGTACACAACATGGTAGGACAGGATGGATGGTGATATTGCCTTAAATCACCTGGACATAAAAAAAAGGTATTTTCCCCTTTGCAAAATAAGTTGGTGACATAAGTATATGGGGTGCATGTACAATGAGAACAAACTTAAAGATATAGACTAATGATTAGGTGAGTTGGCACAAACAAAATATTAAACGGACAAAATAATAGAAATAATAACAGTAGAGTTTTACTATCTGAAAATAATTAACAGTTAAGGCGCTTAAAAGAATAAATAGATGTCAACAAAAAAATGTGCATATAAAAAGATTTGTTTAAAGACAAAAACCAATGAGATGTAGCCAAAAAATTCTGTAACTAAGCCTTGAATTAATTCTTATAATTTTTTTCTTAAACTTTATTTTCGTTGAAATGTTCAACTTACTTAAGAGCAAAAGTTTGTTCTTTATTGGTACGACCTTTGTAGTATATAAATATTTTGAAAATTCATTCATGAATGAGTTGCTTGCTTCAGGTAAGAGAGAAGAATACATCTCAGATTATAAAAAGGTAATTTTGTGGTAGTTTAGTTTTTTGCTTAATTCTAAAACTTGTAAATTCGATAGATATTTCTCCTTAAATCTTTATTTGGGAGAACAAGATCAAAGTGCATAGGTAAATTACTTAATATAAATATACCTATTTTAATCAGAAGAAGACTGTATGGGTTTATAATTAACAACTACTTGGCCAAGAATCCTGAAGGTAAAACCCCCGAAGGTAATATTTGTTACTTTGAGAAAAGGTTTACAAAACCATTAGAATCTTATAACTCTATTGGAGAGTTATTTACAAGGTCAATGAATCCTTCAGAAATTAAAATATATGAAATAGACGACTATAAATCAGTCTCATCACCATGTGAGGGAAGAATAATTGAATTTGGGAGAATATTCTCAAACAAGTGTATACAATTAAAAAGTTCCACATTTTTAATCTCTGAACTTCTACAGGAAAACTTTGAATCACTTATTAAAAATTCAAATTTGTACTATTCGATAATATATTTAAGCCCTAAAAATTACCACAGGTTCCATACCCCAAGTAAAATAAAAATCAATTTAATCAGACATGTTACTGGAGAATGTTTTCCGGTATTTAAAGGTATTGCATCTAGGCTGAACAATTTGTTTTCTTTAAATGAGAGGATTGTAATTAACTCTAACTGGAAATATGGGAAAATGTATATTATTGCTGTGGCTGCTCACGGAGTATCTGACATCAAACTTTTCTGTATTCCAAAATTGAAAACTAATGAGAATAACACCAAACCAAATTATTTAATGGACAAAACACAAGAACAAGTAACCAGAGAGTACACTAATTTTTGTGATCAAGAAAACAAAGGAATATACAATAAAGGTGAAGAAATAGGGTTATTCAGCCTTGGTAGTACAATTATTGTTATATTCCAGGCCCCGGACACGTTCAAATTCACAATTAAGAAGGGTGAAGACGTTCAATTAGGGTCCCCACTTGGAAGTGTTTAGAATAGATCTAAATCATAAGCACAAAATAAAGATATTAGTTATTTGGCTATTGCCTATAATGACAAAAAAATTAAAACATTAAATTAATTTGTTCTAGTATTTCGCTTTTTTCTCGGGAGAATCACCCTCATTTCTATTTCCAAATGACTTCCTTTTACTTCCAACAAAATCAGAAGACGAATCATATGATCCAATTGCTTGAGTTTTAACGGGACTATATGAAGGAGTTTGTGGTTTTTTATTGCTACCAGCTGCTGAAAGACGTCCAGAATTTAATTGATTACTTAACTCCTCCAATCTTTTTTCAACATACTCCTTATTCTGAATTGCAACTGTAGGCTCGTTTTGATCATTTAAAGCATCAACACGTACGCATAAAGATAATTTAGCTGCCAATATTCTACTAATTTTACCCTTCAATTTCGGCGCAGATTGTCCCACAACAGCCGCATGATATATAAGACCGTATTTCGGGGTACTCTTTTTTGTTTTTAAAGCTCTAAATAACGCCTTCTCAGCACCGAGGATCTGTACTGTGCTTGAAGGATGTTTAGCCAAGTTCATTAAGCTTCCTGCATGAGAAATTAAGCGCGCTCCTATAAGTTCCCCGACCATATATGTAAGATTTGGGGCAATAGTAGACATTCTTGTCTTTAAATAAGTAGACAAAGATTCTCTATAATTTGTAAGTTCTAAGACTCTATCACATAGCTCTAAAATATTTTTCAAATCCTCCTCAGTTATATCCGTGCCCATAGAAATTTCAGCCGCCTGTTTAATTTCTGCTTCAACTTCACTTGGAATATTACAAGGAGGCATTTGTAAGTTTGAATTCCTTGTATTATGTCTAAATCCTATAGTCTTAATGCAATTAGCATAAACATCCTTGTCTGAAATTATTTTTCCAAGTTCGGGAAAGTGCCATCCATACCATTCCCTCAATCTCATAGCATAATTATTTAACTCACGGTCCAAGTCATCCAATAATGCTACAGCCTGAATAATCATAGTATCTATCTTCTCTGGACTGAATTTTAACTTAAATCTCCCCAGGGAGTGAGATAACGATAGTGCCATTGTTCTCATATCTTTCTCAGTTATTCCTGTTAGTAAGTCCGTCACCTGATTTCTAATACCTCTAATTATTTCTTGTGTTTTTGGGTTGTAAACAATATCTATACCATATTTTTGTTTAATAAGACCACCCAAAACCTTATCTGCTACTGCTAAAGATTCCGATGCAGGATTTGGAATATTTTTCTTAATAAACTTTGATAAGCCTTTACTTAATTTCGATTCCACCAAAGCCGTTGCTTCTGCAAGTGCAGATTTTGTATCATTAAATCTCAAAAAAGATTCCAGGGAAACAGACTTATTTACCTTTTCAGAACTTTGGAAATATTCTGATATTTCTTCACTCTCCATACTAAGTATTTTGGAGTTTGTTACCCTGAACAAGCCGTACCCTGCAGGTGTTTCTAGAAGCACCAACATTTTTTCTAAATTAATGAAAAAATAAAAATTTAAACAACCTTCCACTTATCGACTCTTCAGTGCTAATATTTCAGAGGTAATATAATTAATTTCTTTGGTAACCTAAGCTACCTTCTTTTCTTTAGATTCTTGTCAGACTCTTTAACCTCTAGTAACCTGTCATAAAATGACGAACCATTACGTGTCTCGCGCGCCACATTGTTTTCATATTAGCGGTATTTATTCATGCTATTAATAAATTGTGAAGATAAAAACATGTTCTTTAAAAATGATATATATATATATATATATTGTGAATTATTTACATGATAATTTTATAATATAATTCATCTTCTAATTCAGTTTGTCTACATTAGTGTAAATGGTTTATAAAAATATGAATTATACTTTTTTAGTTACTTCTTTTTTGGATATATCAATTTTAATATGACTTGTCAGCTCTTGCCTTTATTTTGTGTCCTCAATATGTTTTTTGTTTTTGTTATGCTTTATTTTTCTAAGCAATTCAATAAACACACTGTCATTTCCATATCCATTACCCAATATACGTTGTGGGTCATGGAACAAATACGATGGTATGTAACTCTTTGGTTGTATACGATATGATAGCTTAGTCACATTTATATGTGTATTTTGACCTTTAGACTTTTGAATTGAATTATTATCTTCACAATTAGAAGATAGTAAATCATTACTTAATACACTTCCCATACTAATTCTTGAACCTCTTCTTTCAAATTCAATATTTTCTTTTATACTAATATCTGAATCTTTATTACCATTATTCATTACTGATTTTTCTTTAAGTTGTGGTACATATGTTTTTCTTCTATGTTTTACCCAAACTACACTCATTGTTGAACTCACACTTGATAGTACTTCCTCAGTTAACAACCCTGCCTTTTTAGTATTTGGTACACATCTATATTGATATAAATTAGGTTCAAAGTAAAACAAATCATTTAATTGATTTGTACGTTTTTCAGGTATTTGTAAAATATCTAAATTTTTACAACTTTCAGGTAAATTTATTGTTTTTTTATCAACTTTATCTTTTTGTTTCTTTTTGATACTTTTAAAACCAACCCAGCTATTTGTTTTATCATCATTCAGTGTCTCACCCGACTTTACTGATATATTTTGTGATTTACCTTCTTCAGTTCTTAATAACGATATTATTTCAAATCCATACAATTCACTGTCGTCTGTTATAACAGCAACTGAACTTACTGTGCAAGCGACTTGTGTTAATATTTTATTTTCCCATAAGCCATGTCTAACTATTGTAGGACATTTTATTGCCTTGTTAGAAACAATTGAAGTATTCTGAGATTTTATATTCAGTTTGTTATGTTCTATATTTTTAAATGAGGATGTGTTACCACCTATTTTCTCATAAACCTTAAAATTACCCCATATATACATTACATTAACACCATCTTCTATTGTAGCACAAACAAAATCTAAACCTGCACTTATTGATGATATTATTATTTTGTTACCTGAAATTAACGCATGTAAACTTCTTCTTCTTACTTGTTTTTTTAGTTCCTCTGAATATTCCAATTTCAGTAAGTCAACTGTTGGTAATTGTAACATTGTTGGTTTTAATATATGTCCCTTTGTATTCATGCCTATTTGTCCTTTATCATTTCTCCCCCAAATAAATAAATGATTTGTACAAACTATATTAAAACCATTACCACATAAAATGTGCCTAACTCCACCATTTTTATTTGTTTTTAAATTTTGATAGTTATATGCATTATTATTACCATTATTAGTTATATTATTATTTGAAGTTTCTACTGCTGGTAATTCCACAATAAATGGTTCATAAAAATTTGCATTTCTTGAAGTTGTGTCATAGTCTTCTAAATGACCATATAGTGATCTAAATCTGTGATCTTCCAGACATAGATGTGTTCCAGCACCCCACATAAATACGGTTCCATTTTGTGTAACTACACCGCAATGCCTTACACCTGCTGATGCCATATAAACCTGTTCTTCCTTAAGTGATTCAACTATTTTTGGATTTGGAATATATGCATAATTGTGGCCATGACCACATTGACCGTAAGTATTATCACCCCAAGTAAATAATTTACCATCAGATGTTATTGCCATGGAATAATCTGAACCACATCCAACCCATCTTATTCTTTTTGTATAATCAATTTGCCTTATTAAATAACGCATTAATCTACCTGTATTTTTACTCTTTACATATCTATATTCATAATCGATAAATTTTACAGGTTCTCTAATATCGGATGATACCAAATCTAATATTGGTAAACCCAATTGACCTTGATCATTGACACCCCATGAGTATACATGATTTCTATATTCAAAATTCAATAACTTTCCTGATGTTTGACCTAATAGTGCCCCACCATTATTCGTACCATTTTTTGAATTCCTGCTTGACTCGTCATAATGATCAAACGAATCTAAATCTATAGTATCATCACCTTGTCCTGATAATATGCGTTCTGCTAATAAAACTAATGTGTGCCTTTGACCCAATGAAAATTGAAGTATTTTTAAAGGTGGAAATTGCTTCGTTGGTGCTATCTCGAATATCGCACTACATAATCTTCTACACAAAGTCACAAACCCTCTTCCCCATGTACTTGGATAAAAATCACCAACGTCTTTAATTATGTTTAGGTCTACTGGATTCAAAAATACTGTATTACTTTCAACTATTTTTGCTAACGGTTGGAATAATCCTTGCATACTTAATAATGGATATCTCATCATATCAAATTGTTTCATTTCTCTTATTAAGAAATTATTCATTTCTATAGATTTTTTTATTGGATCTCTTGGTATTTTTCTTTGAATGTTAAATTTATTGACCGTATTTAATAATGGATCCCCTGAAGATGACTTCTTTTTTAATATGTAATTAAGTCTCCACCATTGTTGCAATAATGTTATTGACCTTATTGCTTTGTAGTATCTATAAACTTCCAAGCAAGTATATGCTCTACATTGAATCACTTGAGCAGAAAAACATAATTTAGCATACTGCCTTTTGCATAAAGCCATGCGAAATACTCTTTGAATAATTATTGCCTTATTTACCACTTCTCTATGAGCTCTTATTTGTTCTCTAAATACATGGCTCCTTCTTAATGTACCTCTATACTCAATGTGCTTTGCTATTCCAATTCTTGTTATTGACTTTCTTTTTAAGGATAATAAACATCTCTTTAACATAAATAACTTACATGTTTTTTTTCTGACCAGCCAACCTCTAAATACTGCTTGAATTTTTACTGCTTTATAATTCGGTGTTTTTGTAAATGCTAATTTCTCAACTAGTGATGCTTGAGCTTTCAATGTTCTCCATGCTGATTGAATTACCTCTATAGAAAATTCTCTAAATTCATTATAACGATATAATATAACCCTTCTGCGTACCATCTCACCTCTCCACCAAGCTTGGATTGAAGTTGCAGCACAATTTCTGAGGAATCTGCGCTCATGTTCACGTTGTTGAGCTAGTTCTTCTAATTTATCAAATATTGTGGATGTTTTGACCCACGGTATTGCCAAATGTAATAATAGTACTATTCCGCATATTAATTGGCGAAATGGTAATATTTTTTTCCATACTAGAGATACTGATCTCATTCTTATTAAGGACTGTATTCTTACGCTCATCATTCGCAGATTTGTAACAAAGAATCTTGGTTTTAAAGTTCTCCAGGCATTTTGAAGAATAATTGTTGCAGGCAAGATCTTTTTCAAGTATTCTTCTCTTCTTCTCTCAAGAACTAAAATCATTTTATTTCGAATAAATAAATTTTGCCTTCCAATTAAATATTCGACTTCAGGAACCTCCAAACCATGCAATAGAGTCCTTACTGAGTCACCAACATTATCCTGCATTATTAATTTTTCTAATATACCTTTTTTGTGGATTCTAGGGATGTATATTTCACTAAATTTAATTAGAAATACTTTCAGTGGAATTTTAACTGTGAAACCATATTGCTGAAGCAAAACTTGAGAAGATATATTATACATTGATAAATCCTTGATTATTTTGTCCTCACGAATTTCTTCGTGTGTATCTTCATCACTATAAAAACTACTTGCACAAACAGTGAAAAAAATATTTGAATTTTTCAAGCTTTTGTTTAATAAAGAAGACGTTTTAATTGCTATTTGTGACATTGATGGGGAACCCGGTATTGCACTTGTTCTCATCCAAGATAAATCGGTAAAGTCTTCAACTTTGCTCCAAAATGATTCAAATTGTATGATGTCAGGTTCTTCATCAATAAAAACCTTTGTTTTCTTTTTTTGATTGTTTACCTTGTTATTTTGTTTATCAAATTTATACTTTTCATCAACTTCCAATAATTTAGTCCAAAATGTACGGATAAGAGTATTTTTTGATTTTTTTAGGAGTTCTTCAACTTTGGTCGGAACTTGGTTTAAACAATCCTCTTCTGCCATTCCAAAAATATTGTATCTACATTTTCCAAATGAGTGGTTGATCGCTATTTCAGTTTGTGAATATTCTGGAAGATCTATAACATCATTTTCTTCAATCATTACACTTGAATTTAATACCAAATTTTCATCACCTAACTCTAGATCATCAATAACATTTAGGAACAGGTCTGCTCCTTTTGAATCTGCACGATTTATTTGTTTTGCTTTTATTTTCCTATATTTCTTTATCCTATTTGAACAATAATTGTGGTGCGTTTTACATACTTCATTTCTTCTTTTTTGCAATATATCAAAAGGATAATGAGTGAACATAGACTCTCCTCTAATTAAATAATCTTCATTAATTAGTAATATGTCACTGCTTGCATAACTTTTCAATAATTTAGAGTAGATCGATCTTGAGGGTTCCAAATCAATTCTTCCAAACTCGTCACACGGTGTTGCTCTATGAGAGGTAGATAATTCACCACTATCTTTTTTTATTTCATAAATAAAGTCTTCTACTCTTTTTTGCCTTTTTGATGTTATCCTTAACAAACTTAACACTCCTTTTTCCTTTTCATCAAGAACACTTACTATTTTACCGATATTAGGATAGTCCAATGGTAACATATCTAAACCCTCAGATTCAAGGTTATTTTTTTCAGAGAGAAATACCTTATCAATATAATTCGTTTTAATCATTTCTTCTGAATAATTTTGTAATAGATTTGAAAGAGAATATCCCTGATCATTAAAACCCGGACCATGAATAATGATAAAAGATTCATAATTTGATACTGACAACTCTTGTGGGCGTAGATTTTCATTAAAAACACTTGATAACCAGTCAACCAATCTACAATAAATAGAAACACCTAATTGTAAATACTCAAAAGGCGTCTTTATTGTTTGTTCCATATCCCCCAGTTCTAATCCAAGTAATTTTGATATCAAGGGTAGAAAAACCACTTTTGCATTGAATATGTCACTTTCTTTGGAATTCAATAATAAAGACGTATATGCATCGATTATAACCACAGCCATAATTATCTTGAAAAACTCTACTTTTTGAATATCATTTAACCCAAGTGTATTAAGTGATCCAATCGACATTTTGAACCCTCTTAGATGATCTATATAATTCATATTCAATTTAGGAGATACTTGAGCCAAATAAATCATAATTTCAGATTTTGTCAATCTCATTGCTTGTATCAACTGATTATTTTTATCCAAGATCATGCCATGCGCTAATTGATAAAAAATAGAAAAAAACCCTTCATTTTCTCTCAAAAAACATGTCAAAGGTGTTACATTCAAAGACCACAAGTATATATGTAATCCCAAAAAATAACCTTCTCTGGCAATAAATATTCTCCATATTTGCCCGGAATAACTCCGGCCATAACTATAGTATTTGCCCCCTCCTTCCATTGATTCACCTGGTGTTTGGATTAAACTCCTTATTAGATGAACGCATGATCCTAATTTTTCTGAAATGACATATGAACTCTTCAAATGTTTATATAGACTGAGATTTCTTGCCAAAAAACGGATAAGCATGTGTAAATTAAAACATTTACCTGTATTTTTATTTCCCATAATAATTATTACTTGGTCTAGATGTTTTTCAGTCCAACTTATTAGAGATCTTCTGGCGATTGTGAAAATGTGTGGTTCAAACTTGGTTTTCATTTCTGTCCAATATCTTTGTATTTCCAGACTGTTGTATGACTTCATTAACCTTGGAATTTTTTCCGCTCTTGGTAAAATAAAAATTAGAACATTACCACTAAATGTATAGCAAAGACCTATTGAGCACCTTTCACCGAGAATATGAGAGATTCCGTGAGGAGTACATACATCCATTAATGACAGATCGAAACTATTTATCGGCTTGTCTAAAATTAAACCTATTCTGTCTTTTGGATAACTCTTTATTTTTACTAAATTTTGTGTTTTATTTGACTTAAATTCAACCATTACATTTTCACCAAGATTTGCATCTCTTAGACATCCTCTCCGAAAATCAACATTCTCACCATTTACATCATGAACCCAAACTGGTATTCCAAATGGTATTATTGACTCTCTCTGATCTTTTGAAGTAATGTACTTTATGGTATTCACTATTTCTTTATTAACCCCATTTTGAAGCTTATTTTCGTTCATCTTACATTAATTTTACGAAAAAGTGTAAAGTTATGTATACTTGCTATTTTTTATTTTGTTTTTTTAGATGATGTCATGACCATAATGAAATCTGCACTACTTTGCAGGCGCTGTCCACTTACATGCAGGTCATTAAAGGACGGAGTTGCCCGCCACTAAGGAGCGATGGGGAGTTAAAAAATCTTAGAATTCGGAGAAGTATTTGTTTGAATGAATGTGATCTTTAAAGATATGGCATTTTATAAGATATTTCTCAATATATCACTAATATGCATCTATTTCTGGAATTGTTCTGGTGGTGTACTTGATCCGAGATCTCCATCTGGTGGTATAACCGTAAATGGGTATGCGCAGAGACCTGGAATATTTTACTTCTTATATGAAGAAATTCGTTGGAGAGACCATGATCTTCCATTTTATAACATGATTATGAGTGTTATTGCTAATTCCTTTGTTAATCTAGCAAATAATATGGACAAAGGAGAAGATGATTTACTATTACATTACAGTAAAGAAATCGGAACTTTGGCCAAAAAAGGAGAACTAATTAATTCAATATATAAGAGCTTTTTAACAGTTAAGGGTTCTGATAGTGAGTTGAAGATATATGAAGAACAGTTGAAACCAATGTGCAAAAACTATAGAATAGAGATATCCAAGAGTCCAGTTATTTCTATTGTGTCGCACTCTATTTCAAAAATAAATGCATATAACTATTACATACCTTTTGTTCCAAATGAAGTTTTGGACCCGGTAATGAAAAAGTTTTCAGTTGAAGTGATAAAGTTTTTATGGCCTCAAGAATTCTCGGAAATGTCAAATGGATTTATCATGATGATAGAAAAGTTAGAGAAGCTCTGTGACCATATAATACATTATTTGGTCGAGTCATGTGGTGAATACATGCAACAAGCAAGAAAGTATCTAATTGAACTCATTAGAAATCAAGAGAACTACTTGAAATACGTGAAAGAGGGTAGTGACTTCGTAAAATTCTCAACGGAAACAAGAAAGTTTAGAGAGGACATACTTTCATTTACTCCATATCAAATAGTGATTAGGAAAATGGATCCAATTAAGGCAGATGCACTTGGGATTCCAATGTTTGTCGGGTCAAATCACTCGGCTCTAGACGATGTAATGATGGAGTTTTATGAAATTCTTAGAAGAAAACGAATAAAATATTAGAAAATTTATAAATATAAAGAAAAAACTAACTATTATCAATGATATAAATTGGAAGTACTTGCCGCCTTATGTCATTAATAGGATATATTCCACATTTACTATTATCTGTTTCAATTGCTACTAAGCAAATGAGAAACCTTGTGATATTTTCTAATTCATTTGTAGCACTCCACTCACAAAAGTCATAGTTATGCTTAATTTCTATTGGATACTGTCCAAACGTGCTAGCTAATAGGATTTCTGGTTCACCCATAAAAAAAAGAAGCTTCAATTTTAGAAGACTATTTAAGTTGGCTGGTGAACACTTAACAAAATTAATGAACCTTTCCCTTGCAAAATAACAATACATCTTGCCAACACGTTTTATAAACAGCAAATTATTTAAATTATAAAATTCCATATTTACCGATATGAATTCTTTGAGAGTATCAATTTCCCCAAATGTACAATAATAGGGATTAAAGGAACTCTCATATTCATATATTCCACATGGTGGAAGCATTGCCATGGAAACGATCTTCGATTCAAGTCTCTTATAATGTTTTATATAAACATGTTCGTTTTTACTGTGGTTTGAAATAATGCTTAAATGACCAATTTGATCACTGCAGTTTTGCACTATATTCTCCAATTTCTTAATTTTCTTCTCTATACTTTCAACAATTTCCCTAGTTTCCAATTCAAATTGATTTGTAAGGCTTCTCTCTGGTGAAACATATTGATTTCGCCTCCAAATAGGCTCTCTGTAAGTCGAACCATTATTTATCGTCGGCAAGTATGTTTGATTAAGTAGACTTTCTTCACTTTTATTTGAGGTAACTTTCGGATTTTTGGAGTCTGTTCCAAGATACTTATTACTTTTTTTTATATTCGAACAATTATCACCATAACTAAATCCATTTTTTTCATGTATATTTGCGTCATTATTGGGATCTTTCATACTAAATCCAACAGAATTCCTGTATCTCTCAATCATTTTGTTAATAAAGGAATTATTATAACTTATTGAGCTTTCGGAACATAACTCCGAATTTTTTTCCTTGAAATACGCATTTTCTGTATTTGGACAGTAATTCTCGAAGTGATCATGTGCATTGTCTCTTGATCTGTATGCACTATGAAATCCCACACGTTGGCTTATAACTGGGTTATCTCTTGATATATGCGATAAATTACCATTTAAAGTTTTCTGATATTTGGCTCTATAATGGGACCTCACGAACTTCTGTAGGTTAAGAAGCTTTCTTTTGCATTTTGAGATTGTAAAGTCAACACTCAAAGAACTAGGAATAATTACAGAGTCAAATTCTTGAATCATTTTTTGTAAATTCAAACATTGATACTTTAATTGCTCAAAATTTCGATTAAATAAAATTACATATAGCAATAATGTTACTTAATGTTATGAAAGCAAAATTTCCACATTTAATACAAAAAAAATCCCTGTAAATTTGAATTTTTTTGTGTGGAATTTCAAATAAGAAATTACTTAATTCCAATTAGTATAAATAATATCGATAAAAAATGGGCAGCAATCAAATATGTTTAATCTGTATTTTGAGATTTATAGTTAACAATAACAGCAAAACTGTTTTCGAATAAAAAAGTCGAAGTCAATAAACACCACTTCTTTTAATTTATAATCTAGTTCTAATACCGGTATTTTTTTTTATGAAAAAACGACTTATTCAACTTTTAGATTGCTCTCGCTTTCTACCTTCCACAAATTTGTTAATGACTTTTTTCTCTGTTTAATCATGTATGAATACATAAATATTGATCCAGGAATATATAAAAGTAGAACAAAAATATAAACGAATGCTAGATTTACTTCAAAATTAAGATAATTAGGCATTTCTGACGGAAAATGTCTTAACTTTTTGTATAAAATATTCACTGAATTCGAATTCTTGTATATATCGGATATAAAATTTGAACAAATAACAACTTCTCCAACTATTCCTATAGGGTATAAGACGGCAAAACCACTGTATCTAAGCCATTTGAGAAAAAGAGGCATCCTTATTTTCGGAAGTATAGTAGAAAGCTGTGCAATAACATAATAGGGATATCTTATCAATTCAGATAAACACCAAGATATAATCATTATATAAGAAAAAACTGTTGTTACTTGTTTTGAATCGACAGGAGATAAGTAGAATACTATCCACACAACATGAAGCCTCGAAAAAACTTGTATTAACGTTGGGAATGTTTGAGATTTAACTATGCCAGTCAATGAATTTAAAATATCGAAAATTGCCAGACTTTGTGAAAATCTAAGTATAACCATATGTGTGGGTGGTGATTCTGAGCCATATTTACCCTTGCAAAGTCCACTGATTGTGTATATTAATGTTAGCAGCCACAAAAAAGTAGAGATTACACCGTAGGTAATCAGATATATGTTTTTTTGTTTGCAACAATGCATTAATAATAAATTATTATCACACTCACCAAAATACAAAGCAAGTATGAATATCGATTTTTTTTAATTTATTTGTACTTTTCCACTTTTATAAATACAAGAATAACATTTAACACTAACTGTAATCGGCGCGCATTTTTTTCTTTTTAAAGGTTTCAAAAATAGCTGGAATCAAGGAGTCAGATAGAGAGGAATTTGAGGAGTTTCCAGATATTCACGATGTTTTATTGCAATACAATGACTTGTATTTTTATGGCACTCTTGGGTCGGTTGTAATTAGATGGAGCAAAAGGATGACTCTCTGTGCTGGCAAATGCACGTACGAGCCAGGTGGAAGGTGTGTTGTTAGTCTCTCAGAACCACTTCTAAAGTACAGAACGGTCAAAGAGTTACGTGAAACAATACTTCATGAGCTTATACACGCATACCTCTTCATTACTTTAAATAACCGGGATAGAACTTCTCATGGACCGGAATTTTGCTACCATATGAATAGGATTAACGCATTAGCAGGTTTAAATATTACAATATACCACAATTTCCATGAAGAAGTAAACTATTATAGAAGATATGTTTGGCGTTGCAATGGTGTATGCAGAAATAAACATCCACATTATGGCTTCATCAGGCGTTCAGTTAACAGAGAACCAAACAAGAACGATTTTTGGTGGGCTCACCACAAAAATACATGTGGTGGAAAGTTTGTCAAACAAGAATCAAATAACGATTTTAATGGAAGTGCAAGTATAGAGAATGCTAGCATCGAAAACTATTCAGATTTGGAATCCAAGGATGATGTTTTAGAAGTTATTGACATAGGAGACTAGATTGTAATTTACAGAGTGTACAAATATATTAAACATGCCTACACTGCTTTTCTATGTTTGCACTGTTTTTAATGTTACCAAAAGTACTGTTCGGAGCCGCTCACAGTTAAAAGAAGTAATTGCGCGATTTCTAGAGGGGCAGGCAATTCGAAATAACCTGCTTTATTTAATGTAGTATCTTTTGTTATTTTTTTATAGGATCATCGTTTTATAGAATGTCTAGGTCATCACAGTCACTCCACGATCGTCACATTACTATCTTCTCACCAGAAGGAAAACTCTACCAAATAGAGTACACCTTTAGAGCCGTTAAGAACTCGAATATTACTGCAGTTGCAATCAAGGGCGAGGATTCAGCCTGCATCGTTTGTGAGAAGAAGGTTCCGAACCAACAGGGACAACAGGATAAGTTGTTGGATCAATCATATGTTACTTCTTTATACAGAGTTAGGAGACATATCGGTGCAGTAATGTTGGGATTAACACCAGATTGCAAATCTTTGATCACAAAGTAAGTCCAACTCAACAATTCACTTTAGGCTAATTCATTTCTAAATTATCTGATATAGATGTCGTGAAATTGCCGGAAAATACGCATTTGACAATGGTGTTGAAATTCCTGTTTCATATCTATCTCATAAAATTGCTGACGTAAATCAGCTTTATACACAACACGCATCTATGAGATTGTTAGGTGCATCTGGAATGTTCATTTCCATAGATGACGAAGATGGCCCTTCTATCTTCAAAATTGACCCGGCTGGCTACTTCGCATCCTACAAAGCATGTGCAGTGGGCACTAAGGAGAGAGAGGGAAACAACGCCTTAGAGAAAGTGATTAAAAACGAATCCCTAAAAACCCAAGAGGAGGTAGTTTCTGCGGGAATAAACTGTCTTAAGACTGTTCTTGGAGTTGAATTTAAGGCAGATGATATTGAGGTCGGGATTGTCACTAAAAGTAATCAAGAATTCAGACTTTTGACAGTTAGCGAAATTGATAATTACCTGACTATCATTGCAGAAAGAGATTAGATTTGTTAATTTAGGCATCTAATTCAACTAGCCAGATCTATTTACTTCAAATTTATTAATGTTAATTCATTTTCTACTATTTTCTCCCAGAACATTTAATTGTATTTGATGTATCATGCCACCGACATTGGTAGAAAAGGATAGAGACACAATGTCGCACCCACATTAATTTCGTCGGTGCAGTTTTATAATACAAAACTTAGAGGTGTGGGGTCCGAATTAACGCTCCAATAAGTTTGAAAATTAATTAAAATTGATCAGCGGGTAACTCTAAACCTCGCACAATCTGGAGTGAGGAGAGTTACGCTTAAATATGTCTACGGTGTAATACTCACAGTGGATTTCTTTTTGACGTGTCTGAATGCAATAAAGAGGTGCAAATTTGCATTGAAAGTTTATATCGTGAAGGATAAATTCTAAAAAAAAATAAGTAGTTTGTATTTTTATAGATTAAAAGGTCTTTTATATCCAAAAGGTGTTCGCAAAAATACTGGGACTTTTGCGAATATTTGACGGATAATAATATATGTTAAGAGTTAATTTAGTCTTAACATAAAAAAGAAAACAAGTAGCTTTTTGTTTTGGAAATCAATACATTATTTCCTCTTTGAGATATAATAATCAGTTTTTTTATTCTCCAACCCATTAATAAGTGTAAGGTAAATCAACCATTTATTTGTACCTTTCAAATAGATAAACTTGTCTGTTATTAAATTGCTATTAAGAAGTAAGATTTAATAACTTAAAGCAAATATTTAAGTTGTACAAACGATAAAGCATATATATTTAATTATACAAGTATATATAAACATATTTATGCATAATTTGTTTTGTATATGAATATATACTTTTTAAAATCAGTACTTTTTGTTTAGACTGAAAATAAAAAAACCAATAACAACAAAATAGAATGCAAGTTACAGAGGATGTATCCTTTGGTAGTGAACCTTCAGAAAAACCATCAAAAATGGTAAATAAAGAAGGCAAATTAGCCGGTAATTGTGCGAGAAATTGCTACAATTCGGCTGGTTTATTCAATAAATTTGGAAAAAATCCTTTCTACACTTCTATTAGACACTTTGCTATCACAAATGGAACAGATGAATGCTATTCGTGGATAGGCGCAGATGGTGAAACAAAAAAAAAATTCAGTTTTATGGAGCTTTACGAGAAGATAGTTGAACTAAGTTGGTACTTGAGAAAGAAGCTGGGAATTGAAGTGGGAGAGAGGGTTATTTTGTGTTATCCTCCAGGGTATGATTTTGTTGTTGCATTTCTATCTTGTGTTGTAAGTGGAGTAGTTGCTATACCTGTATACCCTCCTGACCCCATGAGAGGTCAAAGTGAAATTCAAAGATTTTGTGATATTAAACAAGTTTCGGAAGCAAAAATAACACTAACTGTAACTTCTTATATGAGGAGTATTGAAGTTGCGAAAACTATTTCATCTGACCAGAGATTTAAAAAAATAACATTCGAAGTTACAGATAATTTAAAAATATTTAGGGATGAGAATGTGAGGACCGAAATTCAAAGAGTAATTGAGGAAGATCTAAAAAATGATACAGAAACTTCAGATTTTGTCGGAGTAAAAGTGAATAGAGATTCACTTGCATTTTTGCAATTTACCTCAGGGTCTACTTCGAATCCCAAAGGAGTGATGGTAACACATGGTAATTTATTGTTCAATGCTCATATTTGTGCTAGAAGCTTCTCTTTTCCATCTGTATTCCAAGGATACTTCTCGGAAGGGGATGAAACAACATCTGGAATTACTCAGTTGTGTAGATCTGACCTTTCACAAGAGGAAATAGAGTTTTTGACAGAAGAATTTGGAGAAGAAAATAAGATAATGTCGTTGCATACCTTAAAATACGAAAAATTTTCTAAATACCTTTCCATTCTTAATAATTTTAATCGAAAAAAGACGAATCGGACATTTGGTGTGTTTAGCTGGTTGCCTGTTTACCATGATATGGGTTTAATAGGTTTTGTGTGTACACCACTATTATTTGGATGTTCCATTTATCAAATGTCCCCGATAGACTTCATTAAGAAACCACACTTATGGCTGCAATCTATGGACAAGTACAAATGTTGTATCAGTGGTGCACCAAATTTCGCATTTGAAGTCACAGTGAGAAAAACCACAAAAGAAATGATGAGTCAACTAAATCTCAGTCATGTTTTTGCAATTCTCTCTGGAGCAGAACCAATTAGAAAGAACACAATCGAAAAATTTTTAAGAGCATTTAAAGAAACTGGTTTGGGAAATAATGTTATAAAACCAGCGTATGGACTCGCAGAACATACCTTAATTGTTGCAGGGAATGACGGATACTCACAAGAAATTTGTACTATTGATGTAGATACAAAGAAACTTAGAGAAAATAATAAAGTTGAGATAGTTTGTGATCCTAATGGGAAAGATAAATCGATAACAACAATGAATCAATCTAAAAACCTTGTTGAGGTCACGAACTTTGTTTCAAGTGGTAAAGTTTTTGAAGGCGTAGAGCTGAGGTTAATTAATCCTGAAACCTTGAAGGAAGTCGGTGCTGGAGAAATAGGTGAAATATGGATATCAAGTGATTCTGTCACTCTTGGATACTACAATAATAGGGAAGAAACAGAAAGAGTATTTAAATCCAGATTTGAGAAGTTAAATGGGGAGCTATCGGACAATACTTTTCTAAGAACAGGCGACAGTGGATTTATTAACAATAATATGTTATACATTTCGGGAAGAATCAAGGATCTAATAATAATTAGAGGTAGAAATTTCTATCCACAAGACATAGAAGAAGTGGTTGATTCAGTTAGTGGAGTAAGGCAAGGTTCAGTGGCTGCATTCTCAGTAACTCAACCTGATGGGGAAGAAGTTGTAGGAATAGCAGTTGAAATAAGAATGGAAACGAGCATTCTGGGAAGAGTCAGAAGATTTTTTGAGAAACCTGCATATGAGAATATTGTCCGGGCAATTTCAAAAGCAGTATTTGTAAATCACGGATTATCTGTACATTACATTTGGTTGCTCTCACCAAGAACTATCCTTAAAACAAGTAGTGGTAAAATTAGAAGATCACAAACAAAAGATGCAATATTTTCAAAAAAGATTATTCCGTTATTTGAGTGGATTTGTGAACAATCTACAACTTCTAATACTGTAGTGGAGAGATCATCACAGTTTATTAGTCCAACTTCGGTTATAGTTTCAAAGTCTGGTGCAAAGAGTAAATCTAAATTTTATGGCCAATATACAACAGAACAAAAAATCAGGGCCAATAATCAAACTGATGAAAACTTGGATGCTAATTTGAACCTTATGAAAGTCAAGATAATTGATTGTGCATCACAGGTTTTGGGAATTTCTCAAGACAAACTGGATTTAAATGCACCATTACACGAATATGGAATAGATAGCATGGGTGCAATAAGACTATCAGAAATGATGAATGAGGAGTTTAATATTGAATTAGATTCAACACTATTGTTCAATTATCCAACTGTTTCGGAAATAATTGATTTCGTTGCTGCGGAAATAAACGGAAGGGAATTAAAAGAATCAAAAATATTCAAGGAGGGTGGATTTAGAGAATCCGATGATATTGTTGTTGTTGGCCTTTCCTGTTCGTTTCCGGGTGAATGTAAAACACCTGAGGAATTTTGGAGTTCATTACAATCTGGTGTAGATGCAATTACTGAAATACCAAGAGATAGATGGGACATTGAAAAGTATTATTCTGAGGATTTAGAGGCTACTGAGAAAATGTACACTCGTGAGGGTGGTTTTATTGAAAATGTTGAATTGTTTGGGGCATCTTTCTTCAAGATATCTCCTGTAGAAGCTAAGTCAATGGACCCACAACAAAGAATATTCATGGAAAAGTCGTATGAGGCATTGAATAATGCTGGTTACTCTCTTGAAACACTTAAAAAGTCACCAATATCAGTATTTGTTGGTTGTTGTAGTAATGATTGGGCACATATATGTAAAACTAATGAAGGGTCACAACTTGGAACGTATGCAGCAACTAGTCACGCTGCATCAATAATAGCAAATAGGGTTTCCTATACACTCGGACTTACTGGATCTTCTGTAACAGTGGACTCCGCATGTAGTGCTTCTATCGTTGCTCTTCACGTTTCACTGCAAGAACTTTCTTCAGGGCAATGCAGTGCTGCAGTTGTTGGGGGAATCAATTTGATACTTTCGCCTCAGATTACAATAGCTTTGTGTAAGGCAAGGATGCTTTCTGTGGACTGTAGATGTAAATCATTTGATGCCTCTGCAAATGGATATGTAAGAGGAGAAGGTGTAGGTGTAATTGTTTTAAAGAACTATGAGTCTGCAATAAGAGACCGCAACAAAATTTACTCAATTGTAAAAGGTTCTGCTGTGAATCATAATGGTAGGTCGGCAAGTTTAACCGCTCCAAATGGAATTTCTCAACAAAATGTTATCAATTGTGCATTGGAACATGGAAATTTGAGGCCAAATGACATTAATTATGTTGAAGCACATGGAACGGGGACCCCATTGGGAGATCCCATTGAAATTTCCGCCCTTAAAAACATTTTTTCTCGTCATAGAGATTCTGGAAAGCCACTTATTGTTGGAGCTGTAAAAACAAACATTGGACATTTAGAGGGTGCTGCTGGAATGGCAGGCATATTTAAAGTCATTTTATCACTTCTAAATGATGTTGTACCTCAAAATCTTCATTTCAAAACAATTAATCCACATATAAACACAAAAGGGTTTCCTTTTGTCATCCCAACGTCAAATATTTCTTTGAATTCATATGATGGTTTGGGTACATATGCTGGTGTTTCTTCATTTGGGTTTGGTGGTACGAACGCGCATGCAATATTTGCAAAACCAAATAAAAAAGATATTGACACTAAGGTACCTAGGATAGAAACATCAATACAAAGTGATTTGTCAATTGGAATTATTTTTGGTTTCCAAGGTTTTCAGTACGTTAATATGGGAAAATATTACTTTGAAAACGAGGAAGTTTATAGATACTGGTTTACGAAATGTTGCGAAATAGCAGATTCTATGCTTGGATGTTCACTTAAATCAATAGTTTATCCAGAAACTAAAGATTCTGATAAATTAGAAGGAGCAGAAAAGAAGATAGAAGAAGTTATTTATGCACAGTGTGCACTTTTCTCTGTGCAATTCTCACTAGCTATGTTATTGGAATCCAAGGGAGTTAAACCCAACTTTGTTATCGGGTTTGGAGATGGAGAATTGATTGCTGCTACCTATTGTAACACCATCAGTCTCGAGGATGGTATGAAAATATGCATTTTAAGAGCATCAATGATAGAAACATTTTCCATTAAACAGACAACAATACTTCATTGCACGGTATCAAAAGAAGATATAGAAATGGCATTAGCAGAAATGGGACCACAATTAGGTGATGAAATCCTAGTAATAGCATCTTTTGGTGATAAGCAAGTCTTTTTATCAGGAACAGATGAAAAATTAAACATTCTTTTATCTATTTTGAAGGAGTACTATTCGAAAAAGTCTTGTTCATTCTCGACAAAATTCCTTAAGCCATCTTATGCCTTTGGGACGAGAATTATGGATAATACCGTTGAACCAATTAAAAAAATAATGAGTTTTGTTTCACTGAACTGCCCAAGGTTCCCTACAATTAGTGGAATAACTGGGGAGTTTGTAAAAGATGAACTAAAAAGTCCAAATTATTGGGGATGGCAATTGAATAATGGGATTAACTTTTCAAAAGCAATAAATAAAGCTGTTTCGAATGGTTGTAATTTATTTCTGAATCTAATGCCCCTATTTGATTCAGATATCAAAGATGAGAATAATAATGAGATGAATAAAAAATCTTCATTTAATTCTGAACAAAATACTGCTTATTCTTGGTATTCTATACTTAAAGAGTCGAGTAAAATACAATCAAATTTCAAAAAAGTTATTGATGCAGTATCGAATGTAAATAAATTAAAATATGAAGAAAATCAAGGGTCTTCATTGAATAATGGTGAGTGCAATGAACTTAAAAGGTCACAGGAATCATTCCATTGGATTGAATACACCCACTCAATTATTGGGGATCCAATCAAAGACGACGAAGTAATAGATTTTGAATCAACGCTATCTGATAAGGCAGTGAAATTATTTTCTGATCATAAGATATACAACAAAATAGTAATTCCAGGAGCTGGCCTATTAGATATTGCTATTGCTGCGACTATCTCTGGATTTTCGATGACTAAATTCCAAAGGAAGTCCATTTACTTGCAAGATGAAATAAGAGTTAAGCTAAATAATGTACTTTTTGAGAAACCAGTGATAATTGAAAACCAAAATATATTGGATTATGATTATTCGAGGATAATAGATGAACTGAAAACACAATGTGATAGTGGTTTGATCTCTAAAGGTAAAACGACAACAAATTTATACTGTTCTATTGAATCAGATGGTAACTTAACAATTCAGTATGGATATAAGAATTCGAACTTCAAAGTAGAATCAAACAATGAAGATTCAATGCATTATTGTTTCTCTTGTAAAGTAGATTTCACAGAAGACAAATTTATTGTAACAGATAAACTTGAACAGATAAAATCAATATGTGAAATAAAAGAGGATCCAGAAAACTTATACAAAGAACTTTCTGAAATTGGTCTTAACTACGGAGAAAAATTCAGAGTTGTTCAAGAGATATTTAGAAACAAAGATTCTAATATTTCACTGGGACGCATTAAACTAACAAATTCTGATAAAGCAACCTCTTTTGAACGAGGATTTTACTTTCATCCTGCAATTTTGGATGGTGCCTTTCATTTAGCTGGATCTTTGCTGAGGCATGACAATAAAGTTGGTAGGGAGGGTGCGATGGTTCCAGTTTCTATTGAAGAAGTAAATATTACTAATTTATATATCAATCAGAGTATTTGGGGTGTAGTATATCTCATCGAATCGAGTGAAGGTTATGCTCTTATTGACTTGGTATTGTTTGATTCTGAAGGAAGATGTATTGGTAAATTCGATAAGGTGACTTTACGTCTTTTCAATCAGCAAAGTGTTTTTAAGTCAAGTAATATAAAAAAGGATTTGCTTTGGAAATCTGAATGGGTGTTGAAAAACGAATTCGAAATACTGGATTCAAATATACTTGAGAAATCATTAAAGGATAAAAACATTTTATTAGTGTATAATGACTCAAAGAACTTTGAGAAATTAAATATATATACTGCAAACTTAAAACTTATAAAAATGAGTGAAATCAGAAGTTATGGTGTGGAAGAACTGGATTCTTTGTTTAAATTGGATGAAATTTACACTATTCTATTCTTTCCATCAATTGAACAAACTGACGGAAATAACTTGGATGATTATTCAATTGATGTAATTGAATCTGCATTGAATATTTGTAAACTCTACGTAAGAGCAATTAAAGGGGATAAATTTAAAAAAAGTGGAGTTATTCCCAACTTATGGCTAGTTACTGCTAATTCGAAGAACCTAAGAAATTATGCCAGAGTTAATGAAAAGATATTAGATATTCCATACAACTCAGGGATATGGGGATTAGGAAAGTCAACGTCACTTGAAATTAGTTCGATGTTATCGAATCAAAATCAACCAATAAAGTGTGTAGATATTGAATTTGTAGTTAATAGCAAACTATTTGAACATGAGTTTAAACATACTCTCAATAATTTAATAACGTGGATTTGCAATTACGAGTATTATTCAAGAAATAATAGTGAAGGTAATAAAACATACAATTTAGAGAGGGAATTTAGCATATGTGGAAAAGGTTGTTTCGTAAATAGAGTTGAATTAATTGATGAAAAAATAAAAGGACCAATAGAGTTGCACATGACAAGCAGAGGCTCAATTTCTAATTTAACACTTAGAACTATGAGTAGAATTGATTTTGATAATGTAAGTGAAGGTGAAGTAATTTTAAGGGTTAAGTCCATTGGATTGAACTTCAGAGATGTATTGAATGTAATGGGATTATATCCTGGTGATCCTGGTCCAC